>NW_009637353.1:0-37135 GCF_000690535.1 Cariama cristata | reverse complement strand
AAGGAAAGAGGAGAAGGATGATTTACTAGAGCAATCCCAAAGACTCTGAATGGAATACATCACACTGGAACTGGGCCCCTTGATTTTATTCTCCTGGTATTGCTCACCATTACTGCAGTCACTGGAAACTGCTGACTTTTTTCCATCAATCCATAATACTTCAAACATGAGAGACATCCTATTTATATTAATGAGAGGCCTGCTCACAGGACCCAGTGTGAGCTGACCCAATATATCCTCAATGCCACCTGACAGCAGTTCAAAAATAGTGCTGACAAAATAGATGAATTATGGGACCTTATAGGAAAAGTCAGGAGAATTTGTTAATCTGACGTCCTGTAGGCTCCGAAATCACAACCAAGTAGTGTGGCATTGCTCCATAGGGCACTTGTTCTGAATGTCCCTGGAGTATTTCAGATGAGCAGAGAGCTATGAGAGACTGATAAGCAAGTACCTTAAAATGGTCAAACAGAACAGCACAGATAAGCATCAGTTTGGCAGAGAACGGATGCACAATGATTGGGCATCACCCACTAGAAGTGCACTTGGTTCTTAAACACCTTCCTGAAATCTGAAGGATTTTATCTATGGTACATGGATGCTCCTTACGAATTATCAGTGTATCATCACAGGTTAGAAAAAAAGGGCAATAATGAATTGTCTAGCCATTTCTGTTCTGTATAATTATGCTTAAAAGTAGAACAGTCATCTTTGTTTCAAGCAACTAGCCCCTCACAATGGACAACACATTAGTGGCTTCACCAAAACAAAAAAAAGCAAAGAAAAGGAAAACAGCAGAACAGTAGGAATTACAGGATTGTGTTTGCATCTAGTGGATGACAGGTAGAGAAAAAGGAAAACAACACAATGGTTGGAATGACAGGTTTTTATTTATGCCTAGTAAAAGATAGAATAAAATTAAAATTAAAACTGTCCTAGATGATGAGACTATACAAAACAGACATTTGTAGTGAGTCCATGGAGAGATGTAGATAGAGGTGCTTATGAATCCACACGGCTGCTTTTATCATCGGCTTTAACTGCAAGTAAACTTAACAAAACGAAAGCCAGTAATGCCATCAGCAGTGATATCAATATGGAATATACTTTATTCCCTCTTCTTCCCCTTACACAAATCCTACCTTTTATTAGTGTGATAGAGCAATCAAATCAGCTTTCCCCAGTAGTATTGCAGTACATAAAATGAAGCCGAGGACGACACTGTTAAGATAAAAAAGGTTTTATTATCTTTTAATATATATATATGTGTATGTAATAGAAATAATGTCTGAGTCCTGCTGCTGCTGGTTTTTTTAATGGTTAGGTCCAGAAGTATAGATTACCTATTTTATTTATAGCTTGGCCAAAAGAAGGATATCTTGAAGGAGACCACAATCGGTCCTTATTTTCACAGGGCTTTCCAGATTAATTTTGCAGACTTCAGATATTAAAATAATAAGGTTGCTGTTGGGGTAAGCATACTGTACCCCAGTCCAAACTATCGGATAAATTATGTCTCACTTGTGCTTAATCCTGTTCATCTGTATGTCATTTTTCTGTGCACTGCAGGGCAGCCCAATTGCCCAAGTCTTTCTGTCGTGCTGAAAGGTTTGGCCATAATTTAGTTTCTGCTTGGCCAGTAGAGGTTTGTGGTAGCATGACACTACTTGCTGAGTTTATTTTTCCTCTGACCCTTACTGTCAACAGTAAACCTAAAATAGACTTGTATCCCCCGTGGCTTTGCTCTGAAGTTTGCTTGTCAGCCTAGCTGCCACTGATTATTAGGAATTGCTTCTTGTAAGTGATAAATACAAATCTCAAAGGGATATTTCATTTCATTGTTTACTTCTGTGTTCAAACTAAACTAAGAATGCAATCTTTGTTCCTGTATTAAAGAATCACAGGTGCAGTACTTCGATTTTGAAAGCCTCTCGGTATGATATTTATGAGATTGTATACTGTAAGTCCTTGTGCACACTCCTGAAAAGACATTTTGAGGACAAGTACCACTTCCAGTCCACATCTGGGAAGTGAGTGAATTCTGCTCATCCCTCCTCAATGTCTCAGACACGTGTTGTTTCCCAGAAGCAGCATCTTCACTTTCCTCCAGGTCTTACCTGAGCAGAAGCCAGCCGACACGTTGTTTTTGCTGAACAGAGTGCCATCAAATTACCCAGTGGTAATTACCTTACCTTAGTGAAGATTCTCTGACTACAGTAAATTACCCAGCAGGCCTCAGTAAAAATTAATTGTGTAAGTCTGCCCCAGAGGCTGCTTTTGAAGCTTAAAAGTGAAATCAAATCATTTGAACTTCAAACCTAATCATCATGATTCTAAAATGGCAGCTGTGATGTGATCCGTGCTAACGGACTCAGTGAGATTTTGCTGAAAAGCTGACCACACTCCCAAATGACAGCACTAATAAGCTAAATATGTGTTATGTAAAGAAGTGTCTAGAGAGGCAATTTTGAGTAAATTCTATATTGGCAGACACAGATGTGCAGTGAATTGTTGGTCTGACAAGTCTATAGCCATCAGCTAACTTGCTTCTACAGGCTATTCCAACAATGTTTGTATAATAGGCTGTTTCTTCATTTGTGGGTTGTTATTAGATTCTTTTGCAATGAACGTCCAAACTTGACTTTAAAATTAGGCAGCTATTCCAAGAGAATGTTGGAATTATTGTCCAGGAAATGAACTTATTGATTTTGAATTAAGTAACAAAACGCCTCGAATGCAGCAGACTACAGATAAGCAAATCAGCAATGCACTTGTGCAGCCATGTAGAAAATGGGGTGTATGTGTGTGCGTGTGTGTCTAACAACAGCGTACTACTGTGATTTCTGATGTAGTAACAAATGGAGGTTTCTCTAACAATAGGATGGTTTAGAATTTCTTCTGGTGTAAAGCAAAGTAATTTTATCAAAGAGCTACATTACCTGATGCTCACTGAGAGAGTTTAGTCCATTTTTTTTACTTGGCTGGTTTCAAGTTTTGATTGGAACAGTTTCTACAATTACACATTCTGAACAAAAATAAGTGAAAATATATGAATTATTACATATGTGTGTGTGAATATGTGACTATGTGAAAATATAAGAAATTAAAAAAATAAATGTGTTTGTTATATATTCATGTAGTACTATGTGAAATAAGGCATTATAAAAAACAGGCAAGAAAAGGGTCATGCACAGTTGACTGTTAGACCTGTTGTCTATGAAGAATGCCTAAAACACAGTTGCACATCAGAACAGTATTTAGAGAAAAATAAAAGGTCTTTCTTAAATCTTAATGTTTAATTCTAATGAATTAGTTACATTTTAAATATGTTAGATGGCTGTTCAGGGTGACTGTCTCTACCATGGACTTGCTGTCTTTTTGTAGCTCAGAAGGAGCAGATGTGTGCCCATGCTAAAGCACAGAAAATTGGACAGCTCTTAGCTAGATAAAGTATGAGGGGGGAGGGACAGTTTTCCCTGTTGCCTACATATGGTCCTTCTGTACTGTAAATGAGTAAAATCTGTCAAACATTCATTTTCTTTCAACTGTATAGCTGAGGTAGGCCATTTGTCTTTTTGAAGCTGTTCAACTAAGACATAAGATTTTAATTTTCTTTTAGTGTGCTGCTTTCTTTTTACTTACTTTAGTTATTTTCCCCAACTTTGTGCTTAAAAAACTTTTTTGCTCTTGCATTTTGGCATGAGTTACCTCCTTTTTTCCTTGGCCTCAGGATTATTTCTTTTAATTTTGTTTATTTTTTTTCACTTGAGATATGTCTCCCAGAACTCCCCAGGAGTGAAGTGGTACCCATGCTTTAGGAACAAAGGCACATTTCCCTGTTTTGGAGGTAGCTTGTACTGTCTAGGCAGAGAACATGTTTTATTGAAGTGAAGAAAATATGCAAGTGGGTGGGAGAAAACTGGGTGAGAGTGTTGATCTGCTTGAGGGAAGGAACGCTCTGCAGAGGGATCTGGACAGGCTGGATCGATGGACGAAGACCAACTGTATGAAATTCAGCAAGGCTCAGTGCCAGGTCCTGCACTTGGTTCATAACAATCCCATACAATGCCCCAGGCTTGGGGAAGCATGGCTGGAAAGCTGCCTGGTGGAGAAAGACCTGGGGGTGCTGGTCGACAGCCAGCTGAACGTGAGCCAGCAGTGTGCCCAGTTGGCCAAGAAGGCCAACAGCATCCTGGCCTGTATTAGGAATAGTGTGGCCATAGGAAAGGGATCGTGACCCTGTACTCAGCACTGATGAGGCCACACCTCAAATACTGTGTCCAGTTTTGGGCCTCTCACTACAAGAAGGACATTGAGGTGCTGGAGCAAGTCCAGAGAAGGGCAATGAAGGTGGTGAAGGGTCTAGAGGCTAAGTCTTATGAGGAGTGGCTGGGGAAACTAGGGTTGTGTAGGCTGGAGAACAGGAGGCTGAGGGGAGACCTGATCGCTCTCTACAACTACCTGAAAGGAGGTTGTAGCGAGATGGGGCTTGGCCTCTTCTCCCAAGTAATGAGCAATAGGACAAGAGGAAATGGCCTCAAGTTGCGCCAAGAGAGGTTTAGATTGAATATTAGGAAGAATTTCTTCACCAAAGGGGTTGTCAAGCACTGGCACAGGCTGCCCAGGGAAGTGGTTGAGTCATCATCCCTGGAGGCATTTAAAAGGCAGGTAGATGTGGTGCTTATGGACATGGTTTAGTGGTGGATTTGGCCGTGCTAGGTTTATGTTTGGACTCAATGATCTTAAAGGTCCTTTCCAACCTAAATGATTCTATGATTCTATGAGTTAAAAGAAATTTCCTTCACTGATGCTGATCTTTTTTGTTTTCTGATCAGTCCACAGCATTATTGGTCATTCTTATTTGCTTATGACCATCTCTTCATTATGCTCTGTGACACCCTGAGAGACGCACTAGCTAAAAGTAAAATCTGGGAATATTTGGCATGATGACACACTGTCTCAATCTTTGTATGGACAGTCTGGCAAGAGATACATACCCAGCGTCAGGAAATGTTTTACTAACTAGGATAATGAGGTGTCACAGCCTTCCAATTTTTCATTGATTTTTTAACAGGGCCCCAAAATACTGAGCCAGCTCAAATAAATACAGATAGACTGTATGCTGAATCAGGAGTGAAAATAGCTGGAGTGTTTGTAAGAACTGAAACTTGTTTTAGCTTTACCATGAGAGAAAATGTTTATCTAACTATATCTTTAGTTGATAAGCTTGAGCATTCAATTCTCCTATAACTTCTGATACAGTAAAAAGACCTGGGTTTTCCAAGGGCATGATTCTCTAGGGTCATAAAGGAAAGAACTCGCTTGAGATTTGCACATCCAGGGCTTTGCAGTTCTCTATTCCAAATTAGCACAATTTGCTCTCTTGCTATAACCATTTTATTTTAAAATTATTTGAGTGTTTGGGAACTGTGATACCTCAGAGACCTCTGGAACTTGTGGAAGGTGGCCGATATCTCAAGCTTAAGCCTTCTTTCAAGAGTAACATGATGGCACAGATGCATCGGCATATTCTCTGGCATGGCCCATCCTATTGCATGCTGTTCATAACAAATGGCAAAGAAAATTTCCCTTTGAGGAAATAGAATAGTTCCAAACCAATATACTCCTAATGCTTTTGTTGGCTTTAATGCTTTATTCTTCGGAGTTCTTAGACTCAGCTCTGGGAACAAGACATGGCTATGTGTTCTGTTTTTAAGGAAACAAGTCTGCTGCCATCGTCATACAGCTACCTACACCCAACCTTTTGGAAGTCACTCAGTCATTGTGAGACTTTCATCTCTTATCAGTCCTTCTGCTAAGCACACCTCAGAAAGCCAGGTATGAATAATAGGCCACAAGAGGGGAAACCCAGAACAACTTTTTTTTTTTTTTTTAAGTGATTTGTCAGGTCTGCAGGTGCTGTGAGAAAAATGTCTTTGCTTCAGACACGGAAGAGTGCTGGGTTTTGCTCCAGCACTGGCCTGTCCCAGGGATCTTTTTTACATGTGTCCTTTACCCTTAGCAATGAAGTATCCTTCCCATCCTGAGTTAATGGAGGGCAGTAGCTGGGTTAGTGTAAGATACCACCCAGCATCTTGATCACCTGGGCTTGACTGTAGCAATATTGTTTTCAGGATGTACTCCGTCCCTACAGAACAGGAGGCCTGGACCTCAGGTTCTTAGATCTCAGCTTTTCAAGTGAGTTTCTCTATCCGACCTTCATCTCACAACTTAGATGGTCTTATTGATTAAAGCCACTTTTTGTTCCTGCTTAAAAAGCAAGAGGGCTATGTCTTCTGTGTGATGTGCAAATGGGACCTTGGTCTCTCACAAAATCTCTCCTTCTGATCATAGACAATCTCTAAGCGCAAGCAAGCAGGGATTTCCTTCACTTCAGCAAAAATCTGTGAGCTGTTTAAATCTTTTAGAAGCTCATGAGGAAAACCTAGGTGTTTTCTTGAACAGCTACCTGAGTCTGACAGAGAGGTACCATCTCTTGTGACTGATGCTCCCATCCTTTAGAGGTCAACTATCTGAGTGATGTTCCTGCGTTTCTCTTTCAATGAAGATGATCTGCTGGACTGCTGTGACCTTGAGAATGAAGGAATTTCACGATCTTCCAGTTGACTTCCTGTTATATTGTGAGATGAGTTTACCCTTTATACACATTTGGGTTTCCACTGAAGACACCCATGTTGAGATACTCTTCTGGTGTTTTATCCAAACAGGTTGTTTGGTTTTTATCCCTGAATCACATTGTGAATATTAATATGGACAATAAATATATCTCAATGTTATTGTAATACTTTGGTGACCAGCTTTCCATTCTGTCTCCCTTAAAGGAGGGATATTTCCATATTTACCAGTGTAACATGCAGTTAAAAATAGTAATAATAAGAATGCAAATTAAAAGAAACAGCTTCAGTACATGTACACCTCTTAATATTAAATGAAAAGTAAATAAGAAGTTATTCTATTTAATTATTTAGCTCAATAATTATGTTAACACCATGTTAATAAGTAAAATTATCTTGTTTAAGCTTTTCATGTTGGTGAATGCTTGAAACAAATGAAACATAAAGGATAGTTACGGTAAACAGTAAAGAATGATATCTGTGAACATGAAAGTTCAGTGCCACAATTTGCATGTTTAAATGAGATCAATTAGGTTAATGATGGATGAAAATAAGAAATCCATTATTTAAATGCAAAATAATTCAAAAACTTATAGGTCCATTTACTGCCAAACTTTCATCTTTCAAAGGGGATATCTAGTTCAAAGGGTTAATGTAGAATCTTGACCTTTCCCATCTGGAGGCTTATGTTCAAATACGGTTTATAAGTGAAAAATAATCTAATATAATTTATTTCTCTCTAAAATCTTTTGTAGGAAAATCCACAGACTGACTTGTCTGTTCTGAACAGAAACTTTAAAATATGGTGTGGGCAGGTTATTCCATTTGCTTGTCATGTGTTTAGGAGAGGGCTCAAGAATGTTTCAAAGGAAGTTTGGCAGGAAACATTTAATAATATTAAAAGTAGGATGTTCAGGAAATAAACATAAAATAAATATAATTCCATTTCAGGGGAGTAAGCCTTTAGGCATAGGAAACAGACAACCTGTGGTAAAAAGACTGAAATGACAGAGGGCATGGCTAAGCTGGGAAATGGAGCACAGTGAGGTCGTTTGTGAAGCTGTACAAAGACATGTTTGAACCGCCCAGTGCTTTGCCATGTGAAGATGCTAGCTTTGGTCAATGTGGTGATGTTTCTGAATTAATGAGCACTGGTAGGTTAACAACTGTTTTCTTTCTGGAGGGGAGGCTGGGAGCAGAACCTGACAGAGTTCTCTGTATGATTTTGAAGTGCCATAGTCAATTTGGTCACAACTGGCCATGTGCCATTGTCATCAGTAGAAAACCCCACAGTGAGTCAGTCAAACCACTGGAGGATATACTTGGGGAGACATACAAAAGAGAGCAAGTTAGTTCATCTACCTGAAAAGACCAGAAAACTAGTGTAATGGTGTAAAAAAGGCAGTGCAGCTGATTTCCTGTAATGATAAACCTTTCTGTATGTAAGGAGGTAGGCTCCAGACATAATGATCTATTACAGACAGCCCAGCAGCAGTATCCCCAAGACTGACTGACTAATCTAAGTAACAGTCAGTTACTCTGAAAGGAATTAAAAAATATTTTCTCTGCATTGTATTTGATAAGACAAAAGCCTACATGGATATGATGTGAATATATTAGGTGACCTATGTTAGAGGTATGTAGTGGAAGGCTGAATTTACAGAAAAACTAGAAAGCAAGTTTTTAAGTATACTTGTTATAACTACTTTATATCGGGTAGCACTAACAGGACAATAAAGACTGAGTGGCTGAATGACACTCCAGTGTCTGAGAAGGTCCACACCAGGTCCCAGTTGGAGCAAGAATTTTTCAGGTACATGAGTAAGATCCATTAAGTTCCATGCTGCCTTCGAAAATACGCTTAAAATATCTTTTTAATTTTTTCCTAGCCTAGACTTGATGTTATTTCAAATGGGATCATCTTGGAAGGAGACTGAAAATTACAGAACCTGTATAGCTCACAGCCCAGGTTAAAACTCTGGTCACCTTCAGCCAGTCAACCTAAACATAGAATGAGAGAGCTATTCCAGGCCTTTCTTACAGAAATGTGTGTGTGTTTGAGGTGGGGAGCTGTTATTTCCAAAACTGAAGACTAGCAAGCAGGTGAGGCAGTTTGGAGGAAAACATATACAGGGATTGTTAGTAGGACCTCCCAAGGAGTAGAAGTTTGCCATTCATGAGGGCGTGGTATATATTTAGAAGAAACAAGTCACATTTTCATGCCTTGATACTACTGCTTAGTTATTTTTATATAGATTAAATTTTTAGAGTGCCCAATATCTGATATGAATGTCAGAAAAAGGCTTGAAGGGATATTTGGGTATGGTGAGCATCCAGAGCTTTCATTTACTCCTTAAACAGTTTTGGATGTGCTGCAATGCTCAAGTCATATTCGAGGTAATTTAAATCAGACGTAACAGAAGACCCAAGGCCTTAAGCAAAAGAAACTGAGGATGAAGGAGATAAAGTTACATTGAAAGGTCATGTGCTGACTCAGTTAGGCATTTCTTGATAACATATGTGATTTAGGCAGAAGGCTTTTTTTCTCCTGCCTTTTTTCTTTACTTCTCTTAGGTGACATGGCAAATAAGAGATAAAGTATAAATAAGTTGGAGAGAGTACAGTGTAAGGCAACAGAGATGTTAAATGGAACAGATTATTTAGTCTGAAGAAGTGGCATCACAGAAATAATTAAACAAGATAAAAGTTGTAAAACTAAGCTTCATTGCTTGCATTCACAGAAAAAAACAGAACTGAGTTGCCAAAGAAAATATTATTTCTACCATATCATTCATGTGTACATGGGACTTAATGGATAACTAAGAACCCAGTGACCCACTCTGCAAAAGCATGTAAAGGGGAATAGCTGTATCTGGCGCTAACTATCTTCATGAAGTGACACACATTTAGAACTGTGGTGACAGTGCCACTCTGTCTACCACTTAATTCAGCAGGGTCTACTGATATATCCAAGGCTATGCTCACATTTATCTCTGCCAGTTTTAAGATCAAGCACAAAGCAGGTAAGAATGATCAATGAACACATTACATGACAAAGGAAGGGTAAGGTTTTAACACATTTTAAATGGAGCAGGGAGGAACTGTGGAGCTTTGGTAGTGTACCTCCATCTTCTCTTTCACCTTCCCAGAACCCCAAGCCACACATTATGTACTATCACATTCTAGTTACTTTTTTTCTTTTTAGCAATTGTGGTGAAGGAGTCTGGTATGAGTGACAGTTGAGATGTTGAAACGGGTACTATGAATATTTTTAACAAAGTACCAGATAATCAGTATTCACAGAATTAGTAACCTAAAGGGTTTCCTGCAAGGTTGGTGCTTGAATTCAGGCACTTACGAATTATGAGTGTCAGGAGGGAATATTTCATTGATCGAGCTTTCTTTTCCCCCACATTGGCATTTTGCTTGTTGTTTTGCATCCAGGAGAGTGTTTTACACTCTTCTGGTACAAACTGTTATTACTTTTTTCTCCAACAAACATCATTTTAAACTAAATTAAAATAGACAAGATAAAGGATGACATAATAGTCATCAAAGAATCTCAGATAACAAAGGGACCATATACTGCTTCTGGTCCTGGTTAACTGTAAAGTAGTTTTTAAAGGAGTGTAAAAAGAATATAGAGGAATGTCCATATGGATATGGTACCAAGGATTCACTTTTATCAAAGCTAAGTATTTAAAAAATATTATAAAGCTTAATTTTACAATATTGTTGAATACATTTGTTGAAATGAAATACCATTGCCATGAGACAATCATTTGATCTAGATTGTCTCACCCACAAATACTACTAATAAAAGAATTTGTCAGATACATAATACTGAATCTTTCTCTTGTCTAAGCAATGAGTCATTCATTATATTCTGAAGCAGAGCATCAAACTTACTGTATCTCCCGGGGTAATATGATGAAGTTTACTAATGCAGACTTGCTTTGCAAGTGCTTATTCAAAGCAGTAGGGCTCGGGCAGAAGCCATGCTACTTGTCATTTACAAAAGAAGCCCAATTTTGGGGAATGCTGATTTACAGCTGTAGGATGCATGCAGCTGGTAAGTGTAAAAGCTATTAAAAATGGTGAGCACTTTCAGAGCTGATTAGAGTACTCCTCTCTCTTCTTTCAGATCTCATTTGGGATATCCAATTTGATATTTATTTTTGTACGTACTAGAGTGGTTTGTCCTTGGAATTTACTTTAAAAGTCTTTTTTTCTAAGCTTAATTACTTAGGTTTTTTAGAAATAGGAATAAAATTATGTAGGAATACAGAATTTTCAAGGAGTTTTGTAATTGCTATCCATATATGAAAATTATGATCTTCTCATGGTTTCTGAAAAAAAAAAGATGCCTTAAACTGTCCTATGCTTACTCCAGTGCTAATTAATCTGGAAAGTAGATACATCATCATTTTCAGAGGTATCTGCTTATTTTATCTTTGCATCTGGAAATGATGGAAAGGTTCCAAGGAAATAAGAGAGAAAACGCACGATGAAAAATGTAGAAGGCTGTGACATAAATAGATTTCACAAACATGCTTTTTGAAAAAACAGACAAAAACAGGTAGAAAATAAATGAATTATTCTCTCAGGAAATACTTTAAAAATCTTATCATCTGGCAGTCATTTATTACTGGGTAGCAATAATATTTTATTATCGGACTGTTAGATTTTTATAACATTTTTTAAAATGATAGCATCGGAGCTGTTGTTGTTCACTGCCACAATAAAATATCAGAGAAATTTATGGAAGCTTTTCAATATTCAGAAGGTTTGTGGTCATAAAAGAAAACTATGAAGTAAAGACATGCTGTTGGTAGCTCATAATTCAGCTAAACCTGTAAGAAGAAAAGTGTGTTGTAATGAGTCAATCATACTAATTTGGACTCTGGTACAAAGAAGAAATGGTGGTTAGTGTGCAAAAAATTAAACAACAAGGTCAATAAATTAATTACAAATGGAAGAGTAAACCTGAGTATTATAGATCCAGGCAGGAGATGCTGCTGCACACAGTTAAATGATTATGTCAGAACTTAAGAGTGGTCTGGGAATAGTCAGCGGGCAACAGCAGGAAGGTGGGGGGCTAATACATTTCTGTCCCTTTTGGTGACAAAGAAAAATTTGTGAGTTTTCCTGGGCAGTGGCAATTGCTGGCTATGCAGACAGCTTGAAACAATAACCCTCTGTGAGAGAAACCTACCTGTTCATCTGAAGAGCACAGTAATATTATGATCCAGCACTCTTGGGACTCTTGTTAGAAATAATGCAGCAGGTTATAGCAAGAGAAGAGTGCAGTGAGCCGCACAAACCGAGCAGAGCAGAATTTCATATATTGCAATAAGGCACAACCTGCTTGCTGAGGAGATGAGAATCCTCCTGTTATTCCTAGAAATCCCAACAAAATTTCCTCTAGAGAAGGAAAGAAACCTCATTCCAGTACCTCTGCCAAATGATCTGGCAGCCATGACATGGATGTTATACCATAAGTAGGGCCTATGTATTTTGTTCTGTGGGCTACCTGGAGCTCAAGTATTTTCTGAACTGGCAAGTAGTTAATAAGACATGTTCCTTGTGTTGCTTAGGGTCCATGAAGGTAAAATCTGACATTCACGGGTAGCTCACTGATAACAGTAGGAAGAACTGTCGTACAGACATAGCCCTCTTCCTGAATGGATCCAGTGGCATATTTCATATTATTGGATCCAATGCAGAATTACATTGTTGAATAAAGCCTTTTCTTACTAGCAGTACTTTGAAGGCTTTTTGAAATCATTGAAAACCTCTACTCACAAAAGGTAATTAAAGCCACCTAGTCATCATCCTAAAAGATTAAATAAGAAGGCAGTATCAATGTTTTTAGATGGAGGGTCTGAATAACACCTGTAGCATATCCTGATGTATTATGACCACTCACTTCCTCGGACAAACCCAGCAAGTGATGTATTTGTCCCTCCCTATTACTGTTAATATAATTTGCGCTCAAACAGTAAGTCCAACAAGGATCACAGACTTCATTACAACAAACTCAGCTTCTTACTGCAGGTGGAGAGATGTTCATAACATAAACTACAGAGAGAGAATTACCTTCAAAGAAAACATGCACCAGAATCAAAGTATTCCAGTGGAGGCCTGGGGTCAAATGATGTTAACAAGCTGTTTTCAATTATTTAGAACATGATTAGGGACAGGATTGTGTTTGCCCTGATTTTGAAATAGGCACCTGACAATTTGTTTGCATGGAAACTAATCAGATGGGAGGGTGGTGTTTTGGAGGTTTAATAATGTTGTTGTAATATTATATTGTATAGACGTGTATATTTTTATTCACAACAGGCAAACATATTTGAACAGCTGTGCCTCCCTTTCTTTCTACCATTTACAGTAGGTATAGGTCTTTTGGTACTAGTTTGAACTTGGAAGACTAAATGGGACATTGTGAAAAATAGAAAAAGTACAGAATCCCTCGTGTTTTAAGAAAGAGAGATTTAGAAAGTGTATATCACCCTGAAGTGTGCCACGCATAGAAGAAAGAACCTCACCAATGGATTTTTCTTTCTGAACCCCGAAGACTCATAAACTAAAATAATTCAATAGATTAATCTTTCTCTATACACCTTATATATATTGAACCTTATATGTTACTGTCACCAAATGGGACATTTTTTCCGTGCCAGGTGTTTTAATATCCTACAGACCAGAAAAAAATACATTCTCTGATGAAGGGACAACAGTGGAAGCCGAGAGAAATACGATTTCTTCTTGATACTGTTACCCGTTTCCTCAGAATTATGTGAACCAACCTTCCCAAAACTATAAGTTGAGACCAATAGTACTTTATGTAATGATCGTTACTTAACAGCAAATAGCTTGTTTTATATTTATTATTGGACTGCTTTGATCATGACGAAAGCAAGGTAGACAGGTACAAAGAGAAGATCCAAACATTTTGCAAAATCACTGTATAGCATGCAAAACCTGAATGGATAATACTACAGGAGATTGTAATTGGAATTTTGTAGAATGCACATCTTCTGTTATGATATTTTGCTTTGAGAAGTAAGAGTTACAGACTTCATGCAATAAACACATTTAAAAACCCAAAGACTTGAAGGGGCACTGCACTACATATGAAATAACAATGTGCAAATAAGTGCCCTAGCTCAATATATATCTGTTACCAGTTTGGACCAGGTCTTCTTAAATTTGGGTTGGTATTAGTGAAATATCTAATATCTGTTTCTGTTGTTGTGGTTACATTTAGTGATTTTTAATTTTTTTAAATGTTTAGAATTGTTTAAAGATTAAAAATGTTGCCATCTTTGACAAGTAAGTAGGATACTCTGAGAGCACCAGCGCAAAGGCCTTTGAAAGCATTTCAGTAAAATTTTTACATGTAAAACCCAAGAACAGATGTACCAAAGACACTTGATGCTAAGCATTGACAGAACTTTCACTTAAGCATGCTAGGAAATGCGTAGGGAATATTAAAGTTTGATGGGTGTTTCTTTTTATGAATATCCCAATCTGGCTTTAGAAACCTTTTTTAAATGTAAGTAAGATGAATGGTATATTCCATGTTACATTGGCACTGAATGTAAATAGGGACAACTTGCGCAGTACTGATTTACTTGTGGAATTCTAATTCATAATGTGGAACGGGTTAACAATTTTCTAATACCTGTTCTTATTTAGTGTGTCAGAAAACCCTGGTTTATCCAAACTAGGACATGGGTAGGAAAAAAGCTTTTTCAGATTCAGAGTGAAATCTTAGTTAAAAACCTGAGTGGAAAGGAGACCTTAGAATACCTGGTAAGCCTCTGCTATTGCATAGGAGGTCAGCACACAAGTCCTTGCACTCTCAATCAGACCAAACCCTTAATCCACAGACTCTGAAAGGCTGAATGTTCTAATTACTAAATTACTGTCAAATAAGTATTTTGCTGGATCAGATCTACTTAGTGTGAATACTTCAGTACTCAGTGGAGTAAGTAACCTCTTTTTCTCAAAAAGTGCTACATGGGCTCTACTACCTTGTATAAAGAACTAGTCTTGGTGGGCTGATTACTACTTCTCATAAAAATCATATTAAGTCTAAGTGAGGGAAGTGGCTTCCTAAGACTTGGGGGTATAGCAGGCCTCCAAAGTGTAGAACGCTGAAGTACAGGACTCTTCTTCAGGGCTTAACATCACTGTCTCTGTAAGTGAAAAGAAGGAGGTGTTCTTGTTCCATTCTGCTTTCTGAAACTTTAGCCACATTGGAAGATATTTGAGGTGCTGAGTTTAAATTTCATAGTAAGTTATTGCATTTATTTTTTTTAAAAGATCTGTAATTCAGCAGGGAACTCAAAACTTAGTAGCCCTGACTCCGATCTCTTCATCTGATAGAACACTCCTTTGTAAGTTTCTGCAGAGGAGAATCACTAAGACTTTTTCTGTTAATCCTTCTTTCGCTGGAAGCCCAATGAAGGCTATGGTTTGAGCAACATAGAGATTTACTTTTTAACAAAATGTGCAGAGAAGTCTAGTGGCAAGTACTGTTTATACTACAGCTAAACACAGAGAGAGAGAGATGTATTTAAAAAAATTCCCTGGAGAAAAGACTGATTGATGCATGCATCTTTGAATAGGTGCATTTCCAGCACTATTTGAATTCTAATGACGATAAGATCACTAATATTTCTGCTCCTGAATAGTCTACTATGTCCAAAAGTAATTTCTTAAAAGTCTCAACAAAATGTATGTACTCCACCCACCCTAATATTTGCCCAGGAAAAGAGATGGTCTTATTTTCTGTTTCTAGGATTGTAATTACATTATTGACGATGATTACATTAGGGAGAAATTACTTGAAAAGATAACATGATACTATCATAACATTGTCATAATGTTACCCTTTTGTCTCACAAAATGTTTTTTCTTCTGAATTCTGGTTATTCCTACACACGTTTAGCTGATTAATGCCATCAGGATTTAGTTACACAAGCTGGGAGTCCCATGAAAAGGTATCCACAGAAGCTCTGGTAATCGAGCATGCTAAGGACTGATCGGACAGAGGACTTCTGAAGTTACATAGGAAAAAGAGGCCAAATTACTTTTTTACTATCTTGGCACTAAGAAGAAGCTAGTAGATTCATTTTCTGATTCTGTTGGTGATCTGCTTTATGATCTTAAGCAAATTTGTTTACTTTTATGAATCCAGTTTCTGCTTTTACACTGTGGTTGTCAAGGGTTTACACATATAGTTTAACATAACATATTATATAGGAATCTTCAGCGGCTTCCATGTCTTTATATGAGGAAACTTATGTGAAGAAATTTATTATGACAAATTTTAATCCTGCATGTATCCTTATAAGGGCTTGGCAATAAAATAATACAAATACATAATGAAATCTTTCTTACTTCAGGCAATGTAAAAACAGCAAGTGCATTTTGAAAAAAAAAAACCAAAACAAACCAAACCTTTTAGCACTGAAGATCTGATTAACAGCAAAGGTCTGGTGACTGTAAGAACCACCTTTATTTTGAAATAGCTTCAAAGAGATTAAATCAATCAGTAAAGCACTTCCACAAGGTATTAATGTTGCCATTAGTTATTGCTAAGAGTACAACAAAAATAATCTGTTGAAGTGTTTAATTTCTTCATATATCAGATAACATTCATTACCAGCGTAAACTGAAATCAATTTTCCACATGCATTCACTGATTTTGTACGTTGCTGAATAAAGGTGATATTGCCTGATCAAAAATAGATAAATCTTTCCAAAGGTTTGAAATGGCTTCCCTGGTCTTCTGCAATGAGATGTACCCAAATCCTAGAAAGATGGATGAAATAGAATCACTCAGTGGAACTTTTGCCATTTGTCTGCTGAAACAGGAAAGGATATATAAAAACCCCCCGTGCCACAGTTTTTATCTATAACCACGCTAAGCTGTTATTTACAGCAAAAGGCAGATTCTTGGTACATGGGAGGTAGAAGATGTCTTGCTATGTGTCTAAAGACATGTTTGAGTCTCAGTTCAGATTGGTGCTACCAATCAATTGCGCTCTTAAGTACCTCATTACTCAAGCTAAAGACTGGAGGGCCAAACAGCTCTCACGCTGTTGGAGATGCATATAAATAAAAAAGCCACTGGGTATTGAAACCAGTGTGTTTTACTGTGAAGGCTTGCTGTATTACCTACACTCACATAAGACACTGCTTTTTTAAAAAATTGGATTTTCCCAATGCTTATTCTTTTTGAATATTTATCTCCTCCATAATGTCCTTAGAGCTCAGGATAAGGGCATATTTGTAGGTATTGTAAAGAAATTTTAGTGACCAGTCCCTTGTTCATAAGAATTCTGCTTGAAATACTGATCTACAATATTTTACCATGATGAAATTACTGGGCCAAATCCTAAAAAAGATGCAAATTATTAAAGTTCTGGTAAGTTTAACTGATGTAAATTGGTATACTTCTACTGACTTTAGAGGAGCAACAGAAGATCTGATCCACAATAAACCCCCTGATCCTACTCCTTTTCTTAGTTTTGGTTTTAAAAGTAGACATTTTTTTGACATATCTACATTACTTATAACAAGGTGATGAGCATATCTGAAAATAAATCAAACACTCTTACTGTATTACTGTTCTCGATATGTTTTTCTTTCTTTAGATTTTGTTTTCTAGTGGTGGTGGTTGCTGGAGATTAGGTGATGTTCCAGTTGTTATGATTGATACTTCTGAGTGTGACAGGTTAAAGCTCACAGTATTGATAGAGTACATTTATACATGTCAAATTCTTCTAAAATGAACAGTCCTAGAAGGTGGAAGTATTTTGTAATGGCATTTTGTGTTCTGGAAAAATACCAGTCAGCAGGGTTTTATTATCTTTTTTAAAATAACATATTTAGGTTAGTTTTGATGCAATTATTCTAAAGATTTCTTCTCATGTTAAATATTCATGTGAATGTGAAAGTAGAGGACAAGTTTTTCTTAAAAGCTTTCCCCTTATAAATGTACACTTTAATTCTGGAGAGAAATCAAGCGCAGCGTGAAAATAAAGTGGAAACAATAACACCGAGAATGAAGTACTCAAAATAGAATATCAACTAGTTTTTGAAAAAGGACTGTTAATAAAATACAAAAATTGTCAATTGTAAGCTTCCCTAAAAACTATATGTTGAATTAAACCCTGTGTTTCCTGTTTTAAAGAAACAAGTAGTTACTGTAGAAGTCAATTAGTAGGGAAAACCACAAGGGAATATATTTCCTGCGCAATTTTACTATGCATTAGAAAGTGAAACATAAATATGAGACCTTTCTTATTCTGTGTTAGTAAGCTCTGTTTAGAAGCGTATGGAGAACAGAGAGCTGTCTGGGGGAATGGGAACTTCAATTTAGGGGAAACAGCATTGCATTGATCCATGCAAATGAAATCTCAATTTTCTGAAGTCCTCTCTTCTATTTTATATGGGTCATTTACAGTAATGCATAAAATGCTGATCATTTCTTAAATATTAAAGCCAGTAATGCTAGCTAGATGGGCCTTTAATTTCTTTCTTCACCTGTGGCTATCATGATTATGATTACTTCCACCAAAGTTTAGCTCTTTTTCATATTTCTCTGGAAACCTCTTGATCTCATTGCATTAGTTCTCTCCCTCCCTTGGTTACATTCTTCGTGTACTAATTTGTTCCTCTGGTTCAATGTATAGTCAAGAGAGTAATTTATTCTTCTTCAATAGCACCACTGAAATCACAGAAGTACTTGATGCCCTGATTTATTAAGGCACTTAAGGTCAGTGCCTTAAGCATGTGCTAAAAATGAAGCAAATGCCAGCACGACCTCCAAAGGATTAGTCACCTGCATAATGGTTTTGCAGGGTCCTTAAAATATGAACCTGTGGAACAGATTTGCTACTGGTGTAAGGTTAGTGCAGCTGTACTGAAAGCTAAATGATGCTGATAATGCTTTCAGTGGAATTATGACAAGTCTACACTAAGCCTTCCCCTTTTCTTGTCGTGTGCCATGCTGATACATTATGATATGCCAAAAATAAAAATCAAAGTTAGAAAAATGCTTCTGACAATCTTAATTATTCATTTACCATTTAGTGTTCAACAGGACTATTAGCATCTCAATAAGAAATTATATTGTTACAGCATATCATTTTTTTCCATTTGATTTTGTAGGGTCACATTGTCATGCTCTTTCACATTTGCTTGATAATAGGATATCTGTGGTGTCTGTGCTACCACATTGCTAATGAAAACAGGAATTGCAAATTGGATGAGACAAAACTTAGATACCCTAGATTTGCAGGTTAAAGTATTTCTTGTGCCATAGAGGAAGACGTGTGTTTTGCATTAGGAAACTGTGGAGGAAACAAGAATTTATATTTTCCGATTAAGTCTGAAAATTTTCCTCACTATGACTCTGAAGTCTTTTTTTCCTTTTCCTAAGGAAAAAAAAATTGTTTTGTATAGAGATGTTTCTTTCTTTATGGTCTTTTTTTTTCATTGTAAGAGGTGCCCCTCTAACTCACGTAAAATATTTTGATTATGAGAATATATCCTTGCAAGTCAGCTGGAAAAAAAATTTTAAAGTTAAAAATCTACTGCAAATGTTTTGTTCTGCATGAATTCACAGTAGCTATATCGTGTATCTTTTTGCAATTAAAACTATAAAGTTAATTTCAATGTATAGGAATAATATTTTTAAATTTTTAGGACAGATTACAGACTTTTATATAGTGCTTTTTGCAGATATTTAAAACATTATCTTGTAAATTTTGTTTAAAATAATGTTCTGTTTTAGGGGCACCATTATTACATTTCAAAAATAATATCCTGCAAAATGCCTGTAACAAGGTATTTTATCTGAAAGGCCATTGTAGCTTTCTTATTATGATCTTCAAGCTTCTGCAGCAATAAAAGTGTTCTTATTCAAATGTATATTATTGCATTCATTCCTCTAATAGCAGCATTCCATCATATCAACCTATAAATAGATGAAACAATTGCACAGACTACTTGTTATTCATCCCCGATATTTTTTATTTTGTTGTTAGATATCAGACATCGGAATAGTCGTATGGAGTATTTGTGTTGAATACAGAAAGTTATTCCCTCTGAGTATACATATGCTTTCTATCTGTGTTTCCTTGGGATATAAAAAGTTACTGGTTTAGTTCCATTGGTCATTTTTATTGCCTTCCTGAAGACAATGGAAATTGCACAAGTCTCCATATAAAAATATCTCCAAGTGTAAATTAAATCTATGGCATAGTCTTTTGTAAATAGAGAAGAATGTACTCTTAGATAATAAATATTTTTTGTGTATATCAACAAGATGTCTATTTTTTTTCTTCCTAGATACACCTTTAGTTAAAATCATTTCTTCCAATTCATGGCCTGAAGAAGGACAATCTATAATTTTGACTTGTGAATCCAAAGGAAAACCAGTGTAAGTGATTTAACAAGTAATATGTTTTTGTTATTTTCCTTATTCTGCTGTGATTGCAATCTTCAGCTGCAGAAATCTGCTGGTTTTGTCTCATCCTGGGGTGTAAAGTAATCTTTGGTATAGAAAACCCCTTGAAGCCTGTCTTCATTAAGTGTCCATAGAGGACTGGTCTTTTACTTTGTCATCTATTTTAGTTTTCAGGAAGAATTCCAGCTGTGAGATTTATTTTTTTTTTTCAGTCAGGTATATCAACCTGAAAAGAGTGCAGGCTTAATCAGTCACTGTTTACATCATTGAACTGATGATAGAAGAGAAAACGTCTCATGAAAATCTTCCTACATCAACTAGCCTCAGAGAAAATATATTGAACTTTCTGGATGCTTTGGCTGTCATTTACAGGGGAATTTGAGGTTTAATGATATGTGCAAGTTGGCTGCCTGTTTCTACCAGAATGTGAAAAGATGTAGCCTGCTTTAAGAATATAAATTGTTTTACTTGGAAATTAACATCTCTGCCATCAATATTTTTTAAAGGCAGATCTGCAGAGATTAACTCTTGCACAGAATCTACTATTTAAATAGACATAACTCTTTAAAACAGTATCTTCTCAGATGACTTGTTATATACTTACCCATAAAGATACGTAAATAATCCGATTTCTTAATATTAAATTAATATGAATGACGTTTCTTAAATATTGACCTTCTGCTCAAAAGATTAATATATAGTGTTATATGGAGTGGTGACACACAGCTTTAGAATGGTCTTGAAAATGATAGTGCAATAATATTTTCTGATTCTAGAAAAGGTGCAAATTACATGCCAAAAATCCTGTCACTTAGGGCTGATTTTCTCTCTGGTATAACTTTAGTGAATTTATGGAATTGCTTAACGTAGGAACCTGAAGTCAGATTTAGGTCAATGCATTTAAGTCCAAAATTTCTATTTTGAAAAGCTCTTCTGAGTTTAGTCTGGCATCATTTAAACTCCATAAGTACTTTTTTTATTTTATATGCCTGTATCATTTTAAAGCAACTCCTCCATCCAAACCTTGACTGAGCTGAGCAACTCAGCACCTAGACCATGCTTCCACCTTGCTTGAGGCCAGAACACTGGAGGTCCATCCAATTAGTCTTATGTGGTGCTCAATACAATTGGTCTTCTGTATACCTCTGTACTTCTCAAGTACTATGTGTTTCTGAGATAGACACCTCACAAAAATCAGTTGCAAGCCATCTCTTGTTTTTATAATATAGTTGAAGGAGAAGGAATTACCCATTTACCTAGTAGCCTTTGACCATTCCCCTAGGTATCAGCAGGTACAGACCCTGTTTCCCCATTATTTTCAAATTCAGCAGAAGACGTGCAAGTGCTTAATTTTAGGAAAGAGGTCAGCCCTGATTGCCCTGAGTGTGCTGTTGGCTAGGTGATATTTAGGATTTTCCCTATCTCAGTGTTTTTCTCGTGACTTAACAGGTGACAGTTACATGCCAAGTGCTCTGTTTCGCATATAGACTTCAGGCATCCTAGCCCCAGGTGCTTGATTTTCACTATTCATCTAACATTCACTGTGGGGATAAATGTTAGAAGGCAGTCATTGTCTGTTTTTATATTTTTAATTACATCTTGTTTGTTGGGGTGGGGGGGCACAGTTTGGCCCTTCACATTTGGAGTCTTTAAATAATAAGAAAGCTTGGAGATTTGGGTTGATTTCTTCTTTTTGTTCTTTTTAGTTTTGTGAGACATACAGCTGAATGATTTGACAGATGGATGTAATCAGTATATGGGGAGGAAGGAGGAATGGGTGTATGATACCAACTAGAGGTTCTAGTCCTCCAATGATTTCACCTGCCTCTGAGTATTACAACAAAGAGGCATGATGCTTTTCAGTTTCTGAGTGCATGGGAATCACTTTAACTGTCTTTAAACATCTGCACAGCAGATATTTGCATCTGAGCTGCTCACTTCGGCCTCCCTTTGCATTCAGTGGAGAGATTTAGGCACTATTGTGACATGGCTGGTCTGCTCTACATTACGCAATTACAAAAGAGCAAGCCAGACTGGATCATACCTCTGCTCCTTTCTTTCCACTAACTACATGGAATTTAGACAGTTAGTTCAGTCAGATATCTACCTCTATATTTTGGGATAATTTTGGTCAGATGCATCTCGCTTTTTGCCTACAGCTTATAACCACATTTTCATAATCTTCATTGAAAATGAGTTAACGTGTTTTTCAAAAGCCAAAGATGTTAGACTCTGTTAAAAAAAGACAATTAGTCCTCTCAGATATTAGATTTTCCTCTAGACCCCTGTATTTGTTAGTCATTTCTGAAGGCAGTAACAAACTATAAAAGTAGTATGTTTTAGCCTGACATACACAGTATTTTCTATTTGGTACATGTAATGTTGTAGATATACTTTATATGATACCATTAGGAGACACTAGTTAAAACATAATAATTAAAATGGAGCTTCAATTGAGGTGTTTACTGATTATTTTTTTTTAATAAAAGTCAGTTGCATCCTTAATGGACTCAAATGCAAACCTTACATGTGGCTTTGAAAGGGCAGCCAAATAAAAACTCCACACCACAGAATCATCAAGGCAGGGCACCTGTATGTTGTAGCCTTTGGGGCACAAATATTTTGCCAATAAATGCACCTTTAATTGTCCATGTCACAAGAACTGCCAACATCACCTGCTCTATTGCTTCATTAGGTCAGTCTTTCATGGCACAGAGCCAGCAATAAATGGGCATCCTCCTGGGAGCAGTTTGCAGTTGTATAGCATGAGAAACAGTAATGTCATGCTCCCAACCTACGTTATGATTACCTTCTGGCTTGTAGAGAGAGATAAATTGGAGAGGTCCACAGAGCCCAAATATCAGTGTCACAAGCTAAGTGATGAACTATGTGCTTCATGAAGAGCTCGGAGCCAACCATGGTCCATCGTAGCCATTTACACGCCGTGGGTTAATTTCTATATGCTGTCAACTTTATGTCACAGTTACAACAGTCTCTCCTGTTTCCTGTAGGGAGCAATGAATCATACCAGTAGTTGTGGCTGTGGTGGCATTCATGATACTGATAGCTGCTGCAGAGTAATTCTTTCCCAAAAGCAAAAAGCAGAATGAGGCTGAAGCTAGAAAGTACTTAGCCCATCTTACATCTCATCACCAAGCCCCTCCTTGCAGGAATTCTGTCCCTCAAACCATGTGCATCACGGATACCCAGATATTGTGTTTCAAATCTACAACACATGCCTAAGGAAAAGCCCTGCCTAATTTACTGTCTTGTAGCAGGGAATGAGAGGGAAACCTTGCTCAGACGAACGCTGCTGGCAAATCAACTGCCCTCTGTCTGAAACAGCATCCTCCACAGATAGAGCAGAGAAATGAGGAACAACTGTTTACTAGGTGTTAGAACTGGAGGACTAAGGCTCTGCTGAGGTTTCATAGTTTAAGATTTCGCTTGACCAGTTGATGGCTGTGACTTTGGACAAGAGAAAAAATGGCCTCAGACACTTGGATATGTGCAGCATAGATTGTCGTAATGTGTGAGATGGACTGGAATTATCCTAGACTCTGAGGTTGGTAGTTGCTATGAGTGGAGTCATGTCACCTCACCTTTGTGGTCTTGGTGCAGAGATACCAATGTTGGAACAGGAATCCTGAGAGTGGGCTAAGGGGGAGAAGAGAAGCTGGGGGGGTGGGAGAGGTCGTAGAGAGGAAGATAGAAATGAGGGTGCGCCATTTTGAATGATCCAGTGAGGGAACATGAGAGGGTATAAGACGGGATGCACAAATTCTGTAACTGCGCTGTTTTATGTCTCTGCTCATCACTATGAGGATAGCTCTGACTTTGGTCATCACCCTGTGCTTACTGCTACTAGGGGAAGGAGGTAGGAGCTGTTCTTCTGGGTAAGCACTGTATTGATGCTATAGAAGTGTGATGATACCAATAAAAAGAGCATGCTGGGTTTCCTGCCCATTCTGCGATGTTTCTGGAAAGGCAGGCCATGTGGGGGATTAATAAAGTATCACAGATCATGATAAACTCTGTGACAGTTTCCTCTAGAGTATGTGTTGTGGCTGGTGCAGCTTCATGCAGAGGCAGGCTGCCTGAGGGGTGCTGGGGAGGTTACTGCAAGAGCCATCAGTCCTTGGGTTTGCCCCTACGGGCTCTGATGGGATGTGTGTCATGACACCAATCCCACATGGTGGGATGACATACTGACCACAGTGTTGAGTCAGAATGGGAGTGGTAAGATGGTGAGAGAAGGAGGCTTCCTAATACATTGCCTTCCAAAAGACCTGCCTCTTGCTTCCATATACAACTCTGGCTAAATTTATTGCATCTAGGATCTACCGTCAAAGCTTGAGTATTTTCTAAAAAAATCAAGTTACACTTAGGGATATAGACCTCTGGATTTCATGATGTACTGATCCAGTTTGCGTGGCACTTTGGGCACCAGTTATAAACAACAGTGGAAGGCTGATATTTGGAGTATTGTATGCATAAAGATAAGGCATTTTCAATTAAAATTTTCTGTTGGTGGAAAGGAAAAAGAGGAAATATATTCATCAGTTTACCACAGAGATTGTTTTTAAACAGACCTTATAAAAATAACTCACTATAGAAACATACCCTATTATCTGTAATATTTTAAGGGAAGTAGAGATTCTTGATCGATGCCCAGTTGGTAGACTAAATGTAAGAGTTTTCTTTTTGGAAAAATTCTAGTAGGTGTGTTTGTGTCAGCTTAGTCTTTTCTTATGCAAGACTCAGTTGGTGGTTTGTTCATCCTATTGACAATTGGAATTATATTGACATCCAGGGTTTTTCTATTTAAACTGCAGGTTAAAAAGTGTGTAGCCGCATCTCTGTGTAACTTAGGTCAAGACACCCTGTAGCTGACTTCACTATTCGATAACATTCCTCTTTGGGAGGTACTGTTGTATAGTTTCAAACCAAATTGAAGCTAATCTCTTATCTTTTCAATCTTTAGAGCTATTTTGTCTTTTCCAATATTTTTAGCTGGATCCCTGACAGTTGTCAGGCTATAACATTTTAGTAAATGAACTTGCTTAATATGCCTGTAAGGTGTCAATGGCTCTTTTAAATTTATTTCTTTTTTAGCACAATATAGTTTTACCTAGGCTTTGCTTATTTTCCAAAGAAGGAAATATAATTAAGCTTCAGAGATCCTTTTTATGAACTCATATGGAATGTCTAGTCTTTTCTGAAGTTACATTGCCTGACAATATTTTGAATATTTTAAAATAAACAAGACAGCTGTAAAAAAAATAAAAAACAAAGAACAAAATGATCATTTACAATCCTCTGAGCTTACGAAAGATTTTACAATCTAATGTTTTCTTATTCCAAGTCGTAGCTTTTACACACTGTTGTGTCTTAACAATATAGGTCTAATAACTCGAAACTGCCCCAAAAGTGAACTCAAAAACTGCCCCATAATGAAAGAAAGGTTCAATATTTAATATTCTTAGTCAGCACTCTCACCAAAGCATGCACGAAATATGTATTTTTTTTTAAGTCAGTGTCATTTCAGCAGAAAGGACATCAAAATATAATGGAATAATTAGGGCACAGGAAACAAAGAGAGAGTTGGCTGTCTCTTGTGTGCCTTAGAGAAATGTCTTTCCATTCCATGCAGCTCAGGGGAATCATAGTATAGTTGATTGACTAATGTAAAGTGAATATTTGGCCTTGTTTGAAATAAATAGGAAAGATTTTTGTTTCAGGAGAACACTTATATATGTATCCTTCATTAGAATAACATTATTCGTAAGGTCATGAAAAAGTTCTAGTGAAAAGCACAATCAGTAATAAACAGTAATATTATATGTAACCAGTAATATATAGTCAAATAAACATTTTAATATCAGAAAAATTGATCACTTTTAATAATAAGGGCACACCAAATAATCGAGCTTGCACTACAAAGCTATTGTAAACTCTGTGTATGTTATCACCACAGAAAGTTCTATCTTTTCTAGTATCTATTTAAAGAAGACTCCCTTGAGTGAGCAAATATTTGCAAAGGCTGATGGAAACAAATATTAATGATAACAGAGACATATACACCACCATTCTGTCAGTGACCCCAGCGAGTGGTTGTTTCATTTGAGAAGGGCCTGACAGGGCTCCAGGTGAAAAGAGAAGACTTAGTGAAGAGAGTTAAGTAGGATTCAGTCACCTGAAAGCAGTGGAGTCTGGACTCATACAGGCTCATGTTTTGCCTACTGTCAGCCAGGACCCCCAGGTCCTTCTCAGCTTAGGTGCTGGATTTTGCATCTGTCCTTGATGAATTTCCCTGCCTCCCATAAAGGACCTGTTGGCCTGTTCCTCCAGCCTGCAGAGGTTCCTCTGACTAGCGGCCTTCCCTTCAAGTATACTCAGTACAGCCAAAGTTTGGTGTAAACAAACAACTTAATGAGAGCACATTCCACCACCTCAGCCACATCTTTGATGTTAAACAGTTAAACAGGACAGGACCCAGGACAGATTCCTGAAGAAGTCTGCTTGTAACCAACCACCAGGTAAAGTGTCCCTTCAACCCAATCAATGATCCAGCCAGGTTTTCATGCATTGAGTAGTACACACATCCAGGACAATGGTAACATCCCAGCCTTGATACAAAGAATGCCATTGGAGACAGTGACCAAAGACTTGCTAAAGTCAAGGTAGACAACATACACTGTCTTCTTCACCTACAGATCCTGTCATTTCTTCAGCATTTTCACATGTTCAGTAGTTAGAAAATGGTAGAAACATTTATTTCATGAATAATTTTGTCACAGGTTCAAGACTAAAATGTGTTATAAAGAAAAGAGTAGAAAATCTCTTCCTTCCCCTGAAGTTAGTTCAAACTTATTCTTGAACTAACTACCTTAGTTCAAACTAATTCAAAGTGGAAAGACCTCTGAACCTAAGGAAGGTGTTTTGAGAAATGCTAGAAGGGACACATTTGGATTTCCTGATGTTCATTATACGATGAGAAACATCATAATACTTTGCTTCCTGAAAACTGTGGCATTATGGGCAGGATATAGCCTTTGAAGAGGATTCTTGACTCCTTTAGTGGAACAGTAATGATGAATGGTACCTATGAATGATCTGTATGATTCAGATCTTGATGCATGCCCTCAGAACACAGAATTAGAATAATTTCCTCATAGGTGTTCATATGTTTCTTCCCCCTAGTATCTAAGAACTTTGCAAATATTTAAATGTTTATTTTTATCACACCTGTGGATAATTAAGGTATTCAATTGCCTCAAATTTACAGCTGGGAACTGAAGCAGAAAAAAATCCTAAGATCAAAATTGACAAATAGATCACGTATATTTGATGTCTAACATTCAACACAGTCCCCATTTTCCCAAGAGTATTTGACGTGACATAGCATCACACGCAGAAGATAGCTCATCATTGGTTTGAATTGTAATAGTGACTTCTTAGCACATCTACAAATCTATGCTCAAGAGTCTGAAATCAGAAACTAGCAGAGAAAATTGCAGAAACCCACTTGACATTCAGCTGTTAACGTTTTGGTGTGAGTAGTTTGCCAATATTGCTTTGAAACTACATCATAATGGCAGGTTTAGATTCAGAATCATTAGTCTAACGGCCAGCTTTTTGTCCATGTACAATTCTTTCTTTCCTACTTTGACATGATACACTTCCCAGCTTCTCTAGCAGGTGAAATGGAGGTTCTGTGAAAAATTATCTCATTTTCTGCATAAATTTTATTCACTGCACAATACTATCTGGATTGTGCCGTGAATACGTAGCAGCCTAGAAAGGAATGCTAGCATCAACTCTGCCTGTATGAATTATCATAACGAATCTGGAAAAGCATGCATGTTTCTGTGTTTATAAATCACCTTGCAGAATGAATCCGCAGCCCAAGCTGGATGCTCAGGCAGTATCAATAAATATTAATGATTTGGAAAATTGGATGAATTTGTCCATATCCAGGATGAAATATTACTCTAGCAAAATATGAATGTGGTATCAAAGTATTTCTCCCTTAAGCTTCATACATATTTGTTCATAAGAAATCCTGAATTGTAAGACTGTTTCCAGGTTTCTCTGGAAAGGTCCACCTACAACTGAAATCAAGTAGGTGAAAAGAAAGAAGGAAAGTTAGATAGTGGAGTTCCACTGTTTTGTGTTTACATCTGGACAATCTTTGTCTTAGCAGAAAGGTGGATGGTTTGGAGTTTTGTTGTAACTGTTATGCATTTAACAAACTGGGATTCTCCCTGGTATCCTTGACTTTGATCCCAAAACTGCCATTGACCTCTAATACCTCTCAGTAACTGAAGTATCTTTTTTGATCAGATTTATGCTCTCTGAGCACTCTGGGTTTACAGTTAAGTTTTGAGGGGCACGTGTCACACAAAGGTTTAGGAAAGAGTCTGTAAATATATTCTTGAATAAATGCTTATGTATATAGGAGGAAGTATTGTATCTGTCAGTGTAGACTTGGACGAAAATAAGAACCCCTCCTCACAGTTCTCAGCTGTGTTCATCATCCCAGGGAAACAGCTCTCAGGGTAGCTCACACTCTCCTATTCCTGTCTTTTGCCTTACTCTCGGTCCATTCCAAGTTGTCTGTCTTTGAATTTGGTTTGTTCAGCAATTAGAAAGAGCCTGTCTCCTACAAATACAGTAAGTATCTCTGTCCTGTCTGTCTCTTCTGCATTGTTCTAGTTTCTTGAAAAGTTACTCCTTTGTCCTTTTTTAAACAGTGCTTTTTCATCTTTGTATCTTCGTTGTATTTAAGCGCACTATACATTTTTTCTGTTTGGAGAAGTGTGAATTTCTCCATTTGTTGAAGAGGAACTGATTATATTTGCATAGGTGATTGTTAACTCCAAAAAACCCTACTGTTAACTTGATCGGATGGGATATAATCCGTGTCGGTTAATGTTAATCATTCTGTATCCCATGGTTATTGTCAACCACATAGAAATGTTGTATCATCAACCAGACTTATAATCATATAACCAGCATATAACTATAACCAGCATCTAAATTCTCCACCCACGTAGGCAGCAGTTATATATAAAGAAAGCTTTATTAGTGTTAAAAACTACATGTTAAGCTCTTTCAGTCAGGAAGGTAAAGAGAAAATCTACATGTGCAACATAGACTGATCACATAGCATCTGACAGAAGTTTTGTAGATTGGAATATACATAACTGTTAATAATGGTGAACCTTTTCAGTATCCAAATTCTATGCCCAGTTTATTTTAACAACAGTTCTAGTTAATAGTCACTGATGCCAGCCCAAATATCTGTTGAAGCCAAACTTGGCAACATTTGCCAGTACTTTGTCATCATTGTTGTAATTACTTTCTTTGGATAGTTGACCAATTTTGAAATTATTGTCATTTTGAAGGAGTTCATCCTAATGATATCTCCTGCCTTGACTTAGTAGGAATCTGTTGTATGCTATGTTGAATTAGCACTCATTTTCAGTAAAATGTTCTAAAATCTTATGAAGAATATCATATGGATTGTAGAAAACAATCTGCCTAGTGAAACTTTCCAGATAAGTAGTTTGTCTTTGCAAGAAAAAGCCAACTATTTTAAAGGATTATATAAATATTCAGCTTGTAACCTTCTACACCGATATTTCATTCACATTACACCTCCACTGTAGAATTGTGCTGTAATGTAGTAGATAACATATTAAGAAGCAGGTAAACATTTCTGCTGAGATACAACATGTATATTTAATAGATTAAATTTCAGTTTGTGTTAAACATCCTGGCCATCTGGGAGGCTGTATCTTCTTTTCACAGCTGGGACCTTCTATATTTTGGGGTTGGTTTTTTTTTAGTATTTTGCAGGGAGTAGGGAAATTTCTCTGTGTGTGTGACACAAAAAGAAACAGGTGGGAGCATTAGTGCCTGTCTGAAAATTACACTTTATAATAAAGCTTCCTGCAGTGCTCAAGAACTTCCCTGTTACTGTTCTGTAAAATGATCACATTGCCTAATAGACTCAATTCAATAATTGCTTTTCCTCTTCTTTAAGTGTCCCTTTTCTGCAGTGTTTACACATAAAATGGTACAGAAAGTACACTGAAAAACAACTAAATGCAGCATTTTTAGTGCTCATTAAATCCATTTTGCATGTGTATGCCTTTCAAAATAATTCTTTTCCTTGCTCTCAGGTGGGCACACATTCTAAAACAAAAAAGACCCATGGAATAGAATAGATAAAATTGAAATACAACATGGGTAATTCTAATTGAGTACTGGACTGGAAGTTACAACATGAGACAAAAAAGTTTTGGGAGAGGATATGCTGCTCAGTGTTTGAGATACTTCAGTTTCTATAGATAAGGGATTAGCTACGCTTACAGATAAAATTACAGCAGTTTTGAATCAACCATGAGCAGTAGAACACAAGAAGACATGTTATACTATAACTCCTTCAGTGCAAATCATGCTCATGGTATTTGCTCTGTTACACAATTACAGAAACCAAATTTGTTCCCTGTATAGCAGATGTGATCTGGAACACCCAGTGTCATGGACAACACCAGCTCATTGCATATCTGCATTTTTACCCCACATTTATAGCAGTGTGGTACCCTGAGAACATGTATATGCTGTAAGCTAGCAAGGTAAAACACCATCACCCTAAAGGAAAAGAAGGGTGTAGTTAAAGAACAGCATAAGGCGAGCATCTTAAAATCAGATTAGGATTTCTTTTTTTTTTTATTTTATTTTTATTTCTTCTTTGTATTTGGTGTCCTTTCATTCAAACACTCACATCTCCTGTTTTGAAGACATAACCTCTATTTATGAAGTTGGACACTGATTTTGGAATTCCTACATTTTCCCCTATTGACAATAGTTTGTATTGTTCCTTTCTCCACTGTTACTTTACCTTTATCAGTTCATTATTTTCAGTACAAAAATGTCTTCTATTTTTCACCCTTCCCTAGCTTTCTGGGACTATGTTAGATATATTTTTTCTTAAATGACAATTATCTATTTTTTTTTTTCCATTTTTAAAGCACCCAAAACAGCAAGAAGCAGGTTTCTGTCTGTTATATATCAATTCTGTACATTTACTATGATCTCCAGCTCTTGGTATGCAGAACTCCAGCTCAGAGTGTAACCTTTCTTGAAATCATCGAATTGCTATGGAAGTGTAGATATTGGCCTGTTCACCAGTCACTGCAAAGTTGAAGCTCATGTATGATTAATGTGCAAATGAGGTGCAGAAATGAACACTGGAAGAATGAGTTTAATTGACAAATTCAAATGTAACTTTCTGCCTGATCATCCTTCTCCAGAATTATAAATTCTCAGTCTGTGTAAATTTTAAAAGGGAGTATGAATGGAGTGAGCATAGAAGGATAACAATATGGTCGGGTCTGTTGGCGTACTTTTGGAATGGCTGTCTTACACATGAAAGGTGAAGCCTCAAGTGAGTTGAGGGGTTTTCTTTAAGTGAGCACTGAAGCTTGTCCCTGCACTGTTCCTTCCTAATACTGCACCAGTATTCATACTGCACTTGCACCAGACACACCCATTCAGTAAACCCAGTGCTTGCTTACATAATTTTCTAAAACTATATTGGCAATTTTCCTTTCCTTACAAAACTGAGACTTATAGTCCCTATTGGCAGCAGTTCTCTTTGCTACAGGGCAACCCAAGAGAAATGTTTTAAAAGGTGATGAGATTGTTCCACAGCACAGCAAAGAGATTTTGCCCTGTCACTGAATAAGCAGTGAGACCTGTTCGCAAACCCATTGAATTTCCCAGTGTTGCGTGCATATATTGTTGGTCTTTTCTTCATTGTTTTTTTGGAAGAAGCTCTTTGTTCTCCTGTCTCTTGGGTTATTTCTGGGAAAAATCACTTGATACAGTTGTTCCTGGTTGCTCTGAGAGAGTACTATTCTGATATATATTTTGACAAATATGCCAAATGGGTGGCATATTTACAAAATATACAGTATCTGTATGGATGGAAGCAATTCCATACCTCTCTACACAAAGAATTTTGTGGCATTAGCCCAGCCAATTAAGCCACCTGCAAAGGGCTGGAAAACAAAGAGTTGGAAAAATATCCAAACCACCTTTTCAGATGTGAAAATGTAAGCTTAACACTGTTCTTTGGAATGTGAGCATAGCCCCAGAACAAATGGAGATGACAAGGTGAGCGAGACTGTGGTTCTCACAGGCATGGCAGGAAACAGGTAAGAGAACAAATAAATTAACACCATTTTTTATTAGTGTAAATGACAAATCAGTCATTATTTGGTTTAGATAGTCTTTGTCTTTCTATTGCAAGGAAAATCTCAGAGATTTCTCAGACCTAAGTTTGGCTAGTTAAAATGAAATTTCCAGATTCAAGGCTTAGTATTTAAAGTATCACTGTAAACTGTTTCCCAAACTTGTATTATAAGACCTGAGGAAAGACTTCTTCTGTGATTTGTAGTCTTGCACAGGAGAGCAAAAGTGGCGGGCTGGAAGGATGCAGAACCGCAAGAAGAGAACTGCCAAAAAACTCCTATAGGTGATTGCCTGGTTTGTCCCTCATTTAAGAAGTTGCTATAAGCCCATGCTGAGGCTCTTAATGGTGGATAAGCCAGTCAGGGAATGATATAAGTGGGAGACAGTGGTGAGTCTGCTGGGTTTTGGCTGATGGGGCGCTGAATAGAAAATTTCATCACAGATACGTGTGCTGAGCTGCATGCATGCCTGTTTCTGTGCATTATGCAGCAGAGTCTTGAGGGAATAGTCTTGTACAAAGGAAGAGCAGCACAGGTTATTAATTATCAAAATAATACAAACAAGATGAGAGTATTTAGCGTTTATACATTGGAAAACAGAAAAAATGGCTACTACGTAGTAAAGGACCCTGTAACTTTCTCCTGTGCATCTCCTTCCATGCTTAACGGGAGTCGCCACATGCCCACCTGTGGTGCGTTGACCACGGCTGGCTGTCAGACCGCCACCCGGCCACTCTTGCACGCACCTTCCTTAGCAGGATGTGGATCGAGATAAGGACAGGGAAATTGCTTACCAATTACTATCATCAGCAAAACACACTCGGCTCAAGGAAAATTAACTTATTGCCAGTTAAAATAGAGTGGGATAGTGAGAAACAAAGACAAAAACTGAAAACACCTTCTCCTACCTTTCTCCCAGGCTCACTTTTGCTCCCTCATTCCCAGCTCCTCTGTCTCCCTTCTCCAGAGGACGGGGGCCATAGTCAGTCCATAACAGCTCCTTTCCGCCGCTCCTTCCTCCTCACACTGCTCCACAGTCGTCTTCTCGAGGGGCTGCAGGGGAATCCCTGCTCTGGTGCCTGGGCCACCTCCTCCCCTTCCTCCTCTTCCCCTCACCTCAGTGCTTGCAGGGCCATTTCTCACACTTTTTTTCCTCACCCCTCACTGCTGAGCAGCATTTTGCCCTTTCTTAAATACATTTTCCCAGAGGTGCCACCACCTTGGCTGTAGGCTGGGCTGTGCCCTGTGGGGGGGGCGGTTGGAGCCGGCTGGAACCGGCTGTGTCCGGCACGGGGCAGCCCCGGCCTCTCCTCACAGAGGCCGCCCTGCAGCCCCCACTGCCAGTGCCTGGGCACCTGCACCCATCAGGTGCAGCATCTCAGTGAGCTTGGAAACAGGCAGCTAAATCCTTGCTGAGGGCTGCTGCACAGGCGGTCGTGTGCACAAGATTTCTGTAATGAACTTTATGGTATGGATCCACTTCTTAAAAAACGTGGCACCTTTCCATAGATACATACATGTTCTGTTGTTGTCATTGTTTTGTTTTATTACTGCTTAGAAAACACTGCATTGGTCACTTTTAAGACAAAATTATAAAGATTTTAGCAAGGATTAAGAAGTGCTAGTGGAGTGGACTGGGATATCCCTGTGGTAGGAGCGAGAGATCCAGCCACACCTGCCCAGCGCGGAGCAGTGCTCATCCCAGAGCTGGGCGAGCTGACAGGGGACGGCGGGCGTGTGCCTCCTCAGGGGCTGGTAGGAGGGAGGCAAGTGGGAGACAGGTCAGTGTTTCTACTTATTATTGCTATTTAATTGTGATTTTTTTTTTTTTTTTTACTTTCTATTGCTCTCAAATATGCCTAGCCTTCTTACCTCTAACATACAATTTCTAGAATGTTCCAAATGGAGTTGGTTTGTCCCAAGGAGTGATAGTCTGAAGGAGCTTTCAGCACTGTCTACATTGAGCTCATTCTTTAAAATGTATTTACTTGCAGTTTGTACCTAGAGGCAAAAACCGAAATCTAAACAATTATATGGTAATCAACATCAAAAAGGGGAACTACATAAAAATGAAGAATCTTGTTAAAAAGAAGCTAAAGGGGGCAGCTAAGAGAATTAAATCTTTCCAGGCAAGCTGAGGACTATGTTAAAAAATAAAAAAATAGTTTAGAACTACAGGGTCAATACATATCACCTAGCAGAAGCACTTCAGAAGGAGAAATTGGTGAGGCTAAACAGAAGAGAAACCAAAGTAATAAAAATGGCAAAGCTGTAATTTGAAAAGCTGAAATTGTTTTCTGAAGGAAAGAGAAGATCCTTAGATTTTGGCAGATTAAATATGAAAATGCAGTAAGACAGACCACCAAAAAAAAAGAAAAAAAAAAGAAAAAATCGTTTGAGGAGCAACTACCAAAGGGAATTGAAAGTAATAGTTTATCTTTCTTGAAATATATCAGGAAGTGTGCCAGTAAATTTCTAGGATTAACTGAGGATCAAGGTATAAGAGGAAGCCAGATGAATTTGCTACGTCTATATTTACTGTGGAAGAAACTGGGTATATTGCAGACTGATTCCCTTTTTTCTGAGGTGCTCACCAGCAAGATTTTTTAAATGGACTGTGGAGAAGGTTGTGGAACGAACAGGTAAACGGAGTAGTAAGAAGCCAGCAGGACCAGATGGTTTCACCCCAGCATTCGAAGGGAATTCAAGGATGAGATTGATGAATTATGAACAGTGACAGGAAACTTCATGCTTAAAACCACCTTGTTAAATCGGGACAACAGGGCTTCAGGAGAATATGCAAGTCTGTAGAACTAACATCTGGGCTTCATAAGTAGAGAAAACTATAAAAACGACTAGAATTAGCAGACATCTGAACAAAAACAAACTATCTGGGTTGAATCCCTTTTGCAGAGAAAAAAATCCTATCTCATAAACATATTGGAGTTCCTTGAAGGGCGCAGAAAATATGCCTTGTAGTGGCCTATTTGATATAGAGCGGAAATATTACAGATATTTCCAAAACTGTAAATGGCAAAGAGATAGTTAGGGATTGATGGTTCATTCTCTCTTCAAACAGAAATGTTTAAGGGTAAATTAAGCTAGTAAGAACCAGTTTTGTCACAAAGCAAGGATGTAATTTTTCATACAGTGACTGGTAAACTTTGGAAATTTGTTGTCAATGGATATGGCAGATGGTAAAAATTCATGGTAATTCAAGGGAAAACTGCGTAAGTTCATGGAAAGGAAAATCCTGAAGGTTTACAGGGTATTTTTAAACTTTGTGTGGTGTCAGAAGTGCCTGAGATAGTTGTAGGTTGGAGGAGTGTTGTGGCTTGCTAGAAATAGATGCTAATGGAGCTGGATCCCATTGAGAGACTGCGGATCTCTCCTTAACAGTGCTAAAATTATTACCATGAAGGTACTAATGAATAATTTTCTGTGAGAGAAGTTTGTGTGAACTAAAGCACTCCCCTCTGTCTGGAGATAATGATACATTTGGGAGAAGAAAAGCAAACTCCTGTAAGTAAATAATGTTTGTCTCTTTTTTCCCTTTATCGCATTACTGATTCATAAGTTATTTTTAGATGTACAAGAAAATGACACAGACCACGGTATAGGACTTAGCTCTGAAATACAAATAATCGTAAGTTCCTAGTGTATTATTAAGATTTCATTATATTATCTTGAAAGCATGAAGCATTTTATTATTTATTATGATCTAATACAGTGTGCTTCAACATCAGCTTTTTTTGTCACTGGTGAAAAGAATGAGGTACAAAAATTTTATGGTGTATTTCCATTCCTTTGGTGCTCCTGTAACTGTTATAAATATCAACAAACATTTGATTCCTTGTTGAGAAGAACCTATGGTTCCACTAAAGATCTTAGAAATGTCATTGTTATAGCTAGTTATTAAAGATATCTGATCTGGTGAAAAGAGAATGTTCTGCTACATCTCCCAAACTTCATGATGTCCTTACATGCATTGAAAGTCAAGAAGTGCATAGCTTGGTTAATGAGGATTGGTACTGAAGACTTTGTATAGTCCTTGTCATTCAAGCTGCGGTACTGGTACTTTTATCAGTTCTCTGGGTGTTGTCACTGCACTTCAAGTACATGAAGGAATTTTAGTTTAATGAGGCTTCTCCTTGACTGTGCCTTACATCAACAGCAAATAATTTTAAACAAGAAGTATTTGGACAAGCAAGTAACTGTGAATGAGATTTTCAACTGTTTACTTAATGGAAAAAGCGGAAGTGAATCAGCCACTCTTCATTTTCCTGTTTGATTCTTGTGCCAGCAAGCATTTGACCTTAGCTCAAAAAATGCAGCTGGTGTTTCTTAGATGGGATTTCTCAGCTTGTTGTAGTAACAGAGACAGTTTCTTATGAGCGTTGGGACACAGCTCTTACTGAAAACAGTGCAAGTTAGGCATGTGAATATCCATCAGTGTCTCAGCCTGAAATATCTAAGCAGTCTAAAATCCTGACTCGACAAAGGAAAAAAAAGCTCATAATAATCTTTGCTTGTTAATACCTTGATATACCCTTCGGGCATGAACTGGCAGTGGGGATATCACCAACAGACATAATGGTGATTGAGGAAAAAGAGAAAAGGGAACTGAAAATGTGGTGTGACAGTAGTTGCTCCCTGTTTCTCTTGCAGTCTTCACTGTTCTGTCTATGGGGCACTTCGGCGTAGCCCATGTAAGGCTGGGCCGGCACTTACAGCGGGTG
>NW_009637352.1:6999-19139 GCF_000690535.1 Cariama cristata | reverse complement strand
CCCAGCTGTCAGCCACCGCCTTCCCGGGGACCCTCCGCGCCCTGCCCGCCCCGGGCACCGCTGCTTCTCGGGGGGACTCAGGGCTGAGGCTCAGTGCCTCCTTGCCTCCCTTCCCCGTCACCTCCGGGGTCCCCTCCTGGGCTCCCCGTGGCCTCTCGGTAGAGTCACTTCGTTAGCGTCGCTTCGTTAGCGATGGGCACGACCCCACCTAGATAGACATCCATAATGCTGCACGTAAGCGTGGACCGGGCTGAGGCCTGCCAAGCTCACCGCACCGATGACCACAGTCGGATGCAAAATCTGTACCCCGCTCCGGGCGTGGGGAGCTCCTGCTCTCTGTGGGAACCAGATGTGGTTTTGGGGTAAGGAGCATCCCACCCCTGGGGCGAGCCTTCCTCGCCAGCCCCGTGAGAGGAAGGCTGTTGAGCAGAGTGGGGTAAGGGAGGTGACAGGCTGGGCTGTGCCCGCCGGCGTTTCACACGGGGGCGGTGGGAAGAGGAGAGCCTGTCACCTGCTTGCTTTTGCAACACGTATAGATTTGGGAGCTGCGTATGTGCTCCAGCCTGGGAGCGGTTTTGCTTTGTGTTTTGGCCTGGAGCCCACGCCTTGTGAGGCGGGTTCCGTTTTTGGAGGAGAGGAGACCTTGTGCTTTCCGGGAGGCTGAGAGCCCTTCGCACCATCTCTTGGAGGTGAGAGGAAGCAGAGCTCCTGGACCTGTGGTCCTGAGGAGCTTTTGGGAGCGAGAAGAAGGGGAGGCACGGTGATGGCAGAGGCTGGCGATGGAAGGAGCACGCCTGACCATCCCCTCCCTGCCTTCAGACACTGAGCTTTCTCAGCCTGCCGCAGCCTGTTCTCTTCCACTTCTCCATCCCCATGCCTCTGTACCACCCAGGAGCCGTTCTTTCGTTCCCACTACCCCATCCCCTTTCCTTCTTTGGTGTTTACATTCTTCAGATACTTGCAGGCTGTTATCACCTCCCCTGTAGCCCTTCTTCAGCCAGAGCAGGCAGCTGCCTCTCCTTAACCTGCTGTTGTAAGCCAGTTCTTCCAGACCTCCGCTATATTCCCCCTCCGGTGCCTCTACCTGGTCAGCTGTGGGGCTGAACATTTAACTCTGATGGGTACGGATGGAACCAGGCAAAATTACTGCTGCCACCTCCGGAGCTGAAGCCTCGCCATCCGCAGCCCCGAGTCGTGCTGCAAGGCCGTGCCTTTTGCCAGGGGTGCATCCTGCCGCATCCTTGCATCTCCGGCACCCGGATCTCTCCCAGCGGTTTGGCTTTCCTGGACGTTTCCTCCTCCCGCTGCTGGGCTGTTTCCTCTGGATGGGGGGTTTGGGTTGAACTCTGCTTTCTTCTTTGCCGGTATCCTGAGCTCTTTATGCCGGATAAGGAAGCTGGATTTGGTTGTGGGGAGGGGGAGAAAAGTAGCTTTAAGCACTTTGTGCATCAACTGATGCCTTGAGCTACAGTGCCAGCCCTGCTATGACAAGAAACAATTCAAAGCCAATTCCAGAGATGAGGCTCCACGTCTGGGGGTGGCAGGGAAAAGGGCGCTGGCAGGGAAAACAGGAGCCCTGTGCAATTCACTCGCTTGGGAGAAGCCCTCCAGGGGAATTTTCTGGTCCCAGCACTGTGTCAGGGCCAGTGGTTCTGGCAGGACTTCATGCCAGTTTTCCCAGCAGCGTACATCCTGTTAATATTCATTATTTTGGCACCTAATGCTTAGGGATTGTAAATCCTCAATAAGATGAGACCCAGCTGATCCGTACAACAGCCCCAGCCTGGAGTCCTTTTGCTCCCTCTCTCCCTATATTGTTTTTCCACCTCCTCGGAGCCTGCCCAGCTCTCTTCTGCCGAGCACGCGTGCATCCCGGGTTGGGGGAAGATTGCACTTTGACGTTTCGCCTCCTTTCCTTCCCTCCCGCCGCTCCCAGTTCAGAGCCGGAGCTGAAGTCACTGGATTGGAAGGGATAACGGGAAAAAGGGTGGAGCTCCTGCCAAGGGGAAGAAATTAATTTTCAGGGCACTTTTTTTCAGGGCAGCAACGGAGCGTCTGGATCTGTAAGGACAGGGATGCATCTGTCCCCCTCATCTCCCAGCCTCCAGCAGCACCCATCACCTGGGCAGGAGGAGAGGCATGGGAGCACCCCGTGCCATTTGGCTCTGGTTTTTCTCCCTTCCCGGGTGGCTCAGGGACACCATCAGAGGATTCTGACTGGGCCTGAAGCTGTTGTAGCAGCTGGTGACCCTCCCCGTGGCAGGCCTTCCCGCGCCTGCTCAAACCAATAGCTGGAACGCCAGGGTGGGCTGGCACACTGCGTAACCTTGGGTGTAACCCAAAAACGGCAGCTAAGGGAGGTGGAAAGCAGGGGAAGGCTCAGCCCGGCTGGGAGGCCAGGGAGCTGGGTTTGTGGGGCAGCCGCGACCGGTTGCCGGGATCAATTTTGGGGACATGGAATGGCTGTCATCACATGTCAAGCCATCCCTTCTCACCAGCTCAGTCTTGGGTGGTGGTTGTGGCACGTAGGGATGGCTGGTGGCTTCCCCAGAGCTGGCAGGTCTGGTGCAGATCGCTGGGACATCCAGCTCTGGCACTGTCACCTCTCCAGCATTGTCCCTGCCTGGTCTGGCTGCAGAAGAAGGAGCAGATTGGCAAACTCTGCCTTCCCGGGGAGAAGAGGCATTGGGATGAATTATTTGGTGGTGCAACTTATCTGGAGCCAGAAGAGCTGGGAGGAGGGATCGGCTTGAGCCTGTTTGGCTGACAGCAAAGCCAGGGAGAGTGATTCCCCTGAGTCAGCTCTCCGGTGCTCCGCCTTGGGAAGGAGATAAACTGGTTGGGATGCCTCACCAGGGGCGTGAGGTTAGCAGGAGGCAGGGAGCAGGGGGAAACTTCTTTCTAGCACAGGGTGATCTGGGTGAAACTCTGTTCATCTTCGGTAGCTGTGGCCGAGGCTGGGCAGAGGGCAGGCTCTGCAGTGGGAGGGAGCAGAAAGAGCTGGGTAAGAGAGGAACCCCCAGCATCTCGGAGAGGATTGAGTCTTGGAGAGGGTCAAGCCTTGGAGAGGATCAAGCACTGGTTGTGACTCTGATTTCATCTCTACCCTGGGGCACATTGTTTAAAGGCAACATGTTTTCACAGGTGTTGAATTACCTCCTATATGTTTGCGGTGAGGACTGTTTCGCAGAGAGCTAGTCGTTTCTTTAATAAATGATTGGTGGTGGTTACCAGAGGGATGGAGCTTTGGGGCACAGACGGCCAGGGGTTGGACAAGGCGTTCTTTGCTACTGTGCCCCCGTCTCCGAGGCAAGCCCTGTCCATGGCGGTGGAGCACACCCTTCTACCCACTCTCCTTGTCCCTGCCTCCCCCTCTCTGAATAAACATCTCCAAGGCACCTTGGGGAAACCTCCCTGCTGCATATTTTCCTTTAATTTTTTTTTTTAAACCTCTTTCCTTATCTCCTGCTTCCTCTTACAGGAACAACTGCCTGCTGCAGAGAGCTAAATCCAGTTCTCCTTTGTCACCGAGTCCTACACCCCATGAGTTTCTTAAAAGCGATGCCAGGCTATTCCCACTGTTGTTCTGCCGCTGGGGACTCACCTTCCACCCCCTGGCATGAAAAGCCCTTTTGTGGATCACTCCAAGACAGTAACCCTCTGTTTTGTCCTTTCCTCTCCAGCCGGATCTCCTCAATTTCAAGAAGGGATGGATGTCCATCCTGGATGAGCCAGGAGAGGTAAGCCCGAGGTGGGGGGTCTGCCTCTTCCCCCAGCCCCTGCTGCTAGAGATCGCCTGGTGAGCAGCCAATTTCCTTCCCCCTCGCTCGCTGAGGTCGCTCCTGCTGGGAACGGCAGCGGGAAACCCTTGGTGGAGGTGCCTTGCTCTGTGTGCGGGCACGGAGGTTCACCCAGCACCCATCTCCCAGCCGAGGGGTGCGAGGGGGAGCTAGAAGGGACATGGAGGAGGGGGAAGAGAAGGCCGAGAGGTCACGGCGCAGAGCGTCCCTCCCTGTTCCTACGCTTCCCCCAGTAACTGCCTGTCCATTTCCCTCCTGTCTTTTCCCTTCCCTTCCCCTGCCTGATCCGCCTGCAGTGGAAGAAACATTGGTTTGTGCTGACCGACTCGAGCCTGAGGTATTACCGGGACTCGAACGCGGAGGAGGTAAGCACGACCAGCCTTCCTCCAACCCTCTCTTCCTTCCCGGCCATGGGGGGAAAGAAGCACAGCCCTGGCCTAACCAGGAGAAGCGACAGCATCATGTCCTCCAGAAAGGCACTGGAGGTGGCACACTGCTCTTTGCCAAGGGGTGATGAAGAGGATGGGTGTCTGAAGGGTGGTGAAACCTGGGGGGGCTGTCAGTGGTGGGGAGGGGAGGAGAAGGGCTGGTCCTGTGGTTGAGCATCTTTGACACTCACCATCCACGTTGCTGGCTGTTCCTCGGGTTAAAAGAGGCCACGCTGTGCTGGGGAGCTGAGGCTGGCTCCCGGAGAGCTGTGGGGTGAAGGCAGAGACACAACCTGTGCTTTAATTAGGGTACCAGCAGGTGATGGGGGGCTTTTTCAAAGCTGGGTTTGCACTAATGCCCTAGCGGGTGGCTGTACTTGCAGGCTGATGACCTCGACGGAGAAATCAACCTCCGCTCCTGCACGGACGTGACGGAATTTGCGGTGCAGCGCAACTACGGCTTTCAGCTCCACGTGAGTGTCCGGCACCGTGTGGACACGGAGCAGCGGCACCAAGGGACACCGGGTGCGAATGCGTGCTCCTTCCTCGTGCCGAGAGGCAAGCCGTGCAAACCTTTTGCTGGGATGGTGGCTCGGCAGGGCTGGTTGGTGACATGTGGGTGGCAGTGCTCAGGGACACGAGTGCTGCCTGCCTGCAAAGGAAGGAGGAGGAGGAGGCTTTTTCAGGGCTGGCCAAAGGCTGTGCTGGAGGCGGCCCAGGAGCCAAGCTAAACGCCGGGAGTGTTTACTTGACCCATGGGCCAAGGCAGCTTCTCTAGAGCCGCGGCGAGGGAGCGGTGAGCACTGCAGATCTCGGTGTAGCCTGCCTGACCGTGCTCTGAGTAACAACCTGTACCCTGGATTTGGCCCCAGTACAATCCTATCCCTGGCTACTCGCTGTAGTAGCAAGTGGTGGCTGCTAAGGCAGCACAAAACTGCAGTATTTCTGTGGGTGTGCAGGGCTGGGCACTTCACGGTGTGGGTTTCCTTGTACTTCACGGTGTGAGTTTCCTTGTGGCCTCCTGCTGTACCGCAGCGCTGGTGCTCAGCTCCCAGCACCTGAATGGCTGGATTGCACTGACTCATGTTTGGCCAAATGTTCTGGCAAAGTTTCTTTTGCCTTTGCTTGGAGATGGTCTCATGGAGGATGTATAACGGGATTCAATGCAAAGAGAGAGTCTCTGCTCCCACCCCTCCGCCTGGCCCCAAGAGTCTTTGAGGCAGTGGGTGGCCTCTCCAACACTGTCCACCACCCATGCAGGCGGGTGCCTGGGGGTCTCGGGCAGTGAGTGGGAGCTGCCTGCACCTCTCACGGGGTCTCCATCACCTTCTTGTTACAGACGAAAGATGCCGTCTTCACCTTGTCGGCGATGACCTCAGGCATCCGACGCAACTGGATTGAGGCCTTGAGGAAGAACGTGCGCCCGGTCAGTGCTCCGGACATCACCAAGTAAGAGCTGCCCTGCACCGCTTCTCCTCTTCCCCCTCTTGCTGCCTCTTTCCCCTGACAAGCAGAGACCGGGAAGGCCGCTCTAGAAATCGCACCGCTCCCAGATCCTCTCTGCCCTCCGCTCCTCCTGAACGTGGCCTGGATACACCAGCTGGTGGCAGGGGTTGAAAGCCTGATGGCTCCTGCTCTTGCATCTGCTTTTTGCCCCACCACATCAGTTTGGCCCGGTTTCTCCACCAGCATGGCTGGAACTGGGCTAAATCCTCCCTGCCCCATGGAGGGACCCATTTCCCCGAGGGATGGGATGCTACAGGCCCAGCTCTACACTCAGGATGGGGTTTTGTAAGGCTGAGCTCAGCAAGGGCTGATCCTTGGGCAGTTGGTGGTGCCTCCACCGGCATCCTTTCCCACACAATGCCTCTTCTTCACCGGCTGTCGCTCTGGTTTCAGGCTCTCGGATTGCGATAAGGAGAACTCCTTCCGTAACTGTGTCCCTCAGAAGGGCTCGCTCCGGACGGAGGAGCAGCAGCGGCCAAGCTCAGGCTCCGAGGGGAACTCAAAAGGTGGTCACTGGAAGGCAGACGGGCAGCGCCATGCCTTTGACTACGTGGAGCTGTCTCCCTTGCCGCAGGACCCTGGGAATCAGGGGTCCCCACAAAGGACAAGAGGGAGCTTGAGGATCTCCAACCGAACTCCCAAGCACGAGGAGCTGGAGCGGGATCTGGCCGTCCGTTCGGAGGAGAGGCGGAAATGGTTTGAGACCCCCGACGGCAGGGTCCCAAACAGCGATGGCCCAGCAGGAGACTCTTCCCGCAAGGTGGGGGAGCAGGACCTCCCCGCTCCCCCGCTTTCAGAGGACCAGCGGATTCGACTGAATGAGGAGATAGAGAAGAAGTGGCTGGAGCTGGAACGCCTGCCCTTGAAGGACTCGCGGCGGGTGCCCTTGACAACACTGCTGAATCAGAGCAAGGGAGGCCACGGAGACACCAACGAGGCACTGAAAAAGGAGGTAAGAGCATCCCTCCTGAGATTCTGGTGGCCTCTTAGTGTGGTCCCTGGCAGCAGGAGGCTCTGCAGAAGAGCAAGGTAGAGGTGCAGGGAGGTGTTTGTTCTTTGTTCTTTCCATTTACCACCACTCAAGTGCATGGGAGCTTTTGCAGCTGGGTAACGCAAGGCCAGAGACCTGCTCTCGCATGCCTGGAGAGGTTCCCCGAGCCACATGTTGGTCCAGGATAAGTTAGCTGGTGGCACTGCTCGCATGAAGTCTGTGTTTCCCACGAGTACATCCGCAGCCTCTCTTCTCTGGCCGTTCCCAAGCCTGCAAGCATTTCACCTGCGGGCCTTTGAAAGGAGCCGTGCACTTGTCTGTCATCCCGGCTACGCGTACATCCGCAGCCTCTCTTCTCTGGCCGTTTCCAAGCCTGCAAGCGTTTCACCTGCGGGCCTTTGAAAGGAGCCATGCACTTGTCTGTCATCCTGGCTACGCATGCAGTGGTGGTTTCCTCCACGGATCCACCTCTGGAAGTTGGGATGTCTCCTCCCCTCTTTGCTACCAGGCTGGGGCTGGCTTTGCCGGTTTGGTCCCTCGGCAGGCTGCCATCCCTATGGGAAGCAGATGTCTCCATTGGCTGTGCGTGGTCCTTCCCATCCCTAAGCCCAGGGTTCAGATGTGGCACGCTGATCAGACCACAGCACTTTTCCACCCCTGGCACAGCATCTCTCTCCCCTCCCTGGCACAGGTCCAGTCACTGCGGGCACAGCTGGAGTCCTGCCGGGCGCGAAACGAGAGCCTTCGCGAAGCGGCCAAATCCCAGGGAGATGGCCATGTGCCCCGGGGTTACATCTCACAGGTGAGCAGGGTGCCGGACAAGGGACTCTCCCAGTCCCAAACTGGGAAATGCTGGGACTCAACTCATTGTTGAGCAGGTATTGCTAATCATTGGGTTGCCATGGTGACCTTAACTGGGCCCACTTGTAATCAATGTTAATTACATAAAGGCTGGTGCGTGTTCCCTGGCCTTAAAGGGGCCAGAGTATAAATGGGGAGGAGGAGAAGAGTTAGGGGAGAGGTGCAGGATCTGTGCCCCGCTTTGTGTGTGGGCATGATGCTTGGCTGGGGGGCTGAGCTGTCCGCCCAGCTCTGGAGTGGGTCAGCAGCTTTCTGCCGAGCTGCCTGCGTGTTCCCCAGTGGTTTGTATCTCACCGCATGTGGTTCCTGCTGTCAGGGGCTCCCAAATCCCTTGTTAAAAGCAGTCCGTCAGGCCCTGGGGAGCTCCCGTCCCTGCCAGAGCCACCCAAGCCCTGAAGGTCACTTTGACAGCGCTGCCTGTTTGTTTGCTAGGACGGCACGTGGGAAAGCCTGCGGAGTTTGCTCGTGCTTCAGCCTCTCACTTCTCTTTGTTTATTTTCCTCCCCATGGACTCATCCAAAGCAAGCAGGGTCACATCTCGCAGGGATTTCCTGGGGGGAGGCTGCCGTTCCACCACGCTGTGGGGATTTCAGGATGTGCCCTACATATTGAAAGATAGCAGAGATGAAGGAAATTGGGGCTGGTGAAGCCTGTTGCTACAGACTGGCTGTACCCAGCCCAGATAAAGAAACCCACAAGTCCCATGGAGCCCAGCCCAGCCACTTACTAGTCACTCTGTCATCTTCATTTAATATTTACAGCTCACGGGCCTCCTTATCATCAAAAAACGCAAAAGGAGTGGGGAGGAATGGTGCCTTATCCTCCTAATAACTTGGCCAGCATTTCACACCTGAGGCCAAACTTGGCCTTTCTCCAAAGCGCTCGTTCTCTCTCAGTCTGCCAATGTTCACAGCCAGTCGGCGGACAGATCACCAAATGGATCCCTTGCCTTTTTTTCCTCCTTTGGTCGATCTGTGAAGCTCCCCAGCTTCCATCATCTCAGTAGGGAGGAGTAGCCAGCAAGGACTTGCGTTCCCACAACGTGTTGCAGTGCCCTTTGTGTCAGCCTTTGCCGTGGTACTGGGGCAAGGAGTGGGATGGCAAGGGGCTGTCGGGGGATGTTCGTGGCTTCCTGGCTCTCTGCTGATGTCTTAGAGGCCCTGGTTTTTTTAAATAATACTCTGGCATGGTTTGGTGGTGAACAAATCCTTCCTGAGGGGCTTAGGGTGGTGCTGCCAGCGTCCGGAGGGAGAGCGGAGGCGTAGCTCGGAGGTGGGAACCGTTTTGCTTTGCTATAGCAGCAGTTAACTGCAGTTCTCAGCATTGAAAGAGCCATCCCCTTGGTCTCGGAGCCACCAGAAAGGAGGGCAAGCTGTGTGAGGAGGATCCCTAACCGTTAGGCTTTGGGGAGGGCTCTTTGGCAGCCTCCGTCGGGCCGCAGGGCAGTGCAGGGTGTCACTTTCCAGAAGAAGAGGCTCAGTTTTCATTGATTCTGGGGATGCTGCTTCATTTTAAAGGCAGATACCGAGATGCTGTTGGTCTCCTCCAGCCAGGCAGTGCAGGCTGATGGAGGGTCTGGACTGGAGTGTCCGGCACGTTATTCTCAGCTCTTGGCCCAAAAGGGACGTTCCTGTCTTGCTGCTTCGGTTTTAAGAAGAGCAAGAGGAACTTTTCTTCCTCTGCAAAGCACGAGGGGATCGCAAGATACGTGGCCCTGTCAAATGGTTGTGTTCAGTGATAAAAGTGCCACCTCACTTTCAGAAGGAAAAGACCCTCCTGGGAATTGATCTCACTTCTCTCAAAATGGCCCTGGACTCAGGTGAGGTTTGCAAAGGCAAACCTCAGCCCAGCCAGGTGCCTGTCTTGGCCCGATCCCTTCCTCCTGCCCTCCTCATCCCTCCTTTCCCTGGCACGGCAGGAGGCCTGCGAGCGCAGCCTGGCTGAGATGGAGTCATCCCACCAGCAAGTGATGGAAGAGCTCCAGAGGCATCACCAGCGGGAGCTGGAGCGGCTGCGGCAGGAGAAGGAGCGGCTCCTGGCAGAGGAGGCGGCTGCGACGGCAGCAGGTAGGAGCAAACACCAAGCCGTGACCCTGCTCAGATGGGTCCCTCCTGCCTCTCCCAAATATCTTGCCAGAAACCAGTCATCCCAGTCATCTGAAACCACACTGCTGACCCTACTGGTGTGAGGCTGATGCTCCTTGGAGCATGAGCTTGGTGTTTCTCGGACTTGTGCTACGGGGGCTGTTTGGGCTGGGGAGCAGGGCAGGATGGTAAAGATACTGTGGGAAATGGGGTCTTGCCTCTGTGGATGGGTGGGAAGGGGCCAGCACCTTCTTGTAGGTGGGCAGAGGTGGCAGGGAGCTCCCACACTGCCCTGTGTTAGTCTCCTTGGCAGCATTTGGTGCTTCGGGATGATCCTGGGGTGTTGAGAAGGTAGGGGATGACCTGAGGGCAGAAGGGAAAGAAGGGGAATCTGCAAGGACAGGTCTGGGAGCCTGCAGTGGGCAGAGCTCAGCCAGTTCCCTGGCGTGGTTTCCCCAGATATGCCAGAGCTGGCCCAGCCTGATCCCCCATCTCCTGTTGTCCCCCTCCGCAGCCATTGAGGCACTGAAGAAAGCTCACCGGGAGGAGATGAATAAGGAGCTGGGCAGGACACGAAGCTTCCAGCAATGCAGTTCAATCTCAGATGCCCTCCAGAAGCAGCACCAGTAAGAAAACACCTCTCCCACTCCCCTTGCCTGATGCTACCACCCTGTGCCAGTGTCACCCTGCACCCCATCTGTGGCCATAGCTCCCAGCCATCCTTCTTGCCACTTTCCCAGCTCCCTCCTTGGGGGTGATGGGTGCCCAGGGGTGACTGCCAGGGCTACTGGAGCTGTAGGGCAGGGAGCTTTATCCTCTGCTTGGCTATTTTCCCTGTAGCACCTCTGTTTTCCCTGCAGCACCTCCATTTTCCCTATAGCTTCTTCCTTCTGTTTTCTTTACGGAAAGCTCCTCCATTTCTCCTGCGTGTCTTGAAGCTCCTAGAAGCACCATACTTGTGTGCGGGAGAGTGGGAATTGAATCTTTGATCCACAGGGAAAATTATTTTGTGCCAATGAGTGTTGTGGGCAGAGGCTGCCCGTGGCAGGAGGGAAGGCGATGCCGTTGGCCAGGGGCCGGTACGGGTTGCAGGGCAGCGATGAGCCGGCACTTCTTTGGCAGGTTGGATGTGGATTCCCTGAAGCGGGAGCTGCAGGTGCTTTCTGAGCAGTATTCCCAAAAGTGCCTGGAAATCGGGGAGCTCACCCAGAAGGCAGAGGAGCGGGAGCAGACGCTGCAGCACTGTCAGCAGGAGGGGAAGGAGCTCCTCCGCAAAAACCAGGCAAGAGAAACGGGCTTTCCCTGCCACCAGAGACCATGGAGCACATTCCTCCCTTGCACAGCACAGCCCCTCTGTTAAAACCCCCCTATTTGTTCATATTTCTTCCCTTCCAAGATTTTATCATCAAAAGGAAAAAAAATTAAGAGTTAGAGGCTGTAGCTGGGCTTGTCTTAACTACGGTGTTAAATATGGTGAGTGTATTCTGCTGGTTGCTGGTGCCACCGTCCCCTGTGGGCAGGGGGTTACAAGGAGGTCTCTAAGCTGGAATAGGACTGGCATGAAGACGGAGGGGTCAGAGCAGTAGAGGCCTGTGCCATGGCTACTCTGACGCCTTTTGGTTTTGCCTGCAGGAGCTGCAGACCCGCCTCTCAGATGAGATCGGGAAGCTGCGAAGCTTTATTTCATCACGGGGCTCTGGAGACCACTCTCCGCACAACAACGAGCGGAGCTCCTGCGAGCTGGAGGTACGGAGGTCCCCTCGGGCTGCCCCTCTGCCTCCATCCCCACCCCATGCCGGGGGTCTCCTCCTCACGGCAGTTTTGGCTTGGAGTGGGTGGGAGGGGGATGCCTGATGGAGCAACGGGGCCAGTGCAGGAAGGAGGTACGCAAGCTTCCCCTCCGCTGCTCTCCCGGGGCACTTGGGCTGTTTCCTGCCCCAGCCCTCCTGGCCCTTCCTTCCTTTTCCATCGCCGCGCTTGCGCCAGGACCCACCGGCCTTTCCGAGGCGGTGGCTCTTGAGTCACCTCTGTCCCCGGCTCAGGTGCTGCTGCGGGTGAAGGAGAATGAGCTCCAGTACCTAAAGAAAGAGGTGCAGTGCCTCCGGGAGGAGCTGCAGATGATGCAAAAGGTCGGTGTTTTCTTGGAGCTATTGGGAAAGCAGCAGGAGAGGGGATGGAGAGGAGCACCGGGGCTGCATGTCAGCAGGGTTCGGCTGGGTTTGATGGGATGCTCAGACCAAACCCTCTTGTCACCTGTGCTCCTTGTCCCTCCTTGTTCCCGAGCACATAGCAGCCACGTGCTCCAAACAGCACGGGCTGGTGTAGACTCACCTTGTAGAAGGGAAACGTCACAGAGACTTTGCTGCTGATTTCCTCAGATATATGTACGTATAAGCATGGACAAGCCAGGAGCCCTTCTTTCCCAGGTGGTAAGCCCAGATGAAGCCTGCCCAGCACTCTGCTTCCCCAG
>NW_009637352.1:3454-6974 GCF_000690535.1 Cariama cristata | reverse complement strand
GTCCCCTCGCTGGGTGGATGCGTTTCCTTGGGCACCGGAGCTGCGTGTGCTGCTCCCTCCGCTGGCAGCAGCTCCTTCAGAAGGATATTCAAAGAGCCTTGCCAAAGGGGAACCTGAAAGAGGCTTTGAGATTCAATGATGCTCCAAGAGCTTTATAACTTAATCTTTTTGCCATATAAGTGCCTGGGACCAGCCCTTTCAGCAGCCTGCATCTCTGGTGAGGTTTATTTTTCCCATACGGCTGGCCCAAACGCACACGAGCCATGGTAAAGTCCACATCACCTCCTCAATCTGATGCTGCAGATCCCCGCTGCTGTGGGACCAGTAACTGCCTTCCTCCCCAGCCTGGGGTTTGGGAAGTGCTGCCTCCACACTCTTCTTCTGAATGGTTTCTGCCTGGCCTGGATTGGGATGGGCTTCAAACCTGGAATTGGCTCTCCCCTCCTTATCTGCTGGCCCTTCTCCTGCTGGGCTCGCCTTGCAGCCCCCCTCCCTAATATCAGCCCTAAAACCTGCTGACCCCTCTTTCTCCCCTGGCAGGATAAGAGATTTGCCTCAGGGAAATACCAAGATGTTTATGCGGAGCTGAATCACATTAAGGTGCGTTCGGAGCGAGAGATCGAGCAACTGAAGGAGCACCTGCGCCTGGCCATGGCGGCTCTGCAGGAGAAGGAGTCGCTCTGCAACAGCCTTGGCGAGTAACGGTGAGCACCGGGGATGCGGTGAAGTCCCCTGCGGGTGCAGGTGGCTGAGACTGGCTGCCCTGCTTTGACATGAGGATGGGAGCTGCTGGTTCCTCCCACTCCACTCAGTGCTGAAACTTTAGGCTTAAACTCTTCCTTCTCTGCTTCTTGCATCCTCTCATCCTGCACCCTTGGCCCTCCTGTTGTCCTTGGTGTTCTCCCAAGGTCCCCAGCCCCTTTCTCTTGATGTTCCTGCGGCCAGTACCAAGTGCTGCTCAACCAGGCTGGAGGTGGGAGCCGGCCACATCCTGGCCTTCACCCCATGGCTTGGATGACAGCGTGGGGGTAGTTATGTGCTACCTACATAGGTGACACTTTTGCTGCGTTCGCCTTTGAAGCGGTTTCCCTATCGCAGCATGGAAATTTTAGGTCTGCATCAAAGGAGCCCTGATTAGACCCAACCTTCCTCCTCCCACACTCACCTACAGGCATCCCTGCCGTGGCTGAGGAGGAAAGCAGGGTGACGGGAATGAGGGTATCTTGTTGTCCGGAGTGCTTGGATGCGGTGGCCATCGGGATTGGGGTCACCCTGCTCCGTCAGCGCTTGCTGGTGGGTGCCGAGATGGGTCTGTAGCAGGGCACCAGACGGCCATCTCCCGGGGGAGCAGAAGGGACAACATTTCTGCGCTCAGTGGAGTCTTTCTAAACCATTTCTGGTTTTGTCTTTCTCTAGGTCTGCTCTTCGTTTGTTACTCTGTTCTTGTTTTGTATTTGCTCCATTCCTCACTTGCGAGGAGGGGGAGGTTGAATCCCATCCGTTATCGCCTTGGTGAGGAATCCTACACACCCCCTAACCTCCTCCCTCCCCTCCCAAAGCTTTTTTGATGAAGCCCTTTTGCCTGTGTACCTGAGCACGTTGTTTGGACTGGCTCCTTACATGCACCTTCTTCAGGATTTTATATGTGAAAATTATATTTTATAGAGGAATTTTTTTCCCCCGGGAAGAAGGGGAAGAGGAGGGGGAAAACTTTTGCTACATCACCAGCATTTTCTAACCTGAAAAAGAGAATCTGGTTTTCTCCCCCTCCCCGGTCCTGTTACTCCCGGCCACACAGCTGTGTATTCCCTCTTCCAAATGTCTCCACGACCCCCTGGGGTGTACGGTGAGGACCACGGTCCCTCCCTGTGCCACTACCAGGAACCCACGGAGAAGACATGCAAGCCATAGGAGGGAGCTGCCGGGGCAGTCTGCCATGGATGTGCTTGCCTGGGATTTTTGAAAAAGGAGACCTTGGCAAGAGTCTGCATGATCGAGCTCTCTCTGTGACTGTCCTTTGGCTCCTTCAAGAACCCAAATTGGCAGGAGCCCAGAGCCACAGGGCTTCTCCTTTGCAGGGAAGAGGAGCTGTGAGGCTGCTACTGCACCCCCCGGAGCCAACCCCCCTCCTCCAAGGTGGCAGCTGCTGCTGCTGCTCTGCTGCACCCTTCAACTTTTAACTTAATAAAATCTTCCCCTTTCACTGAAAAAAAAAAAATGTGTTCCTCGAGGGGAAGGCTTGTCACATGGCTCTGACCCAGTGTGGTGGTGGGGAGGTCATTTTTCCAGGTTCCTGTGTGATTTTTGGGGCATCCTGACCCATTGCTTCCTTCCGTCTGGCCGGAGAGCGAGAGGAGCCCTGCAGTGCCGTTATCCAGCTGTCTTGCTCCACCTTTGGGTTTGGAGGGGGGAAATAATCTGCTTCACCGCACCGCTCTGAAAATCCCCCGTGGACCCTCAGCCCCACGGAGGAAGGGCTGAGCCTGGGCTGTGTTCGTAAATCCAGTATGGGAGGGGGCAGATGGCACTGCAAATTACTGGCAGAGTAAGCAGATCCTGGGGATCTGGAACGCTTTCCTCCTGGTTTTGAGTGAATCACATTGCTTTTTTGGCAGGATGGAGGACCTCAGGGTGACTGCTCCTCGTTCAGCCCCATCCCAATGTAAACGTGAGCTGTTGCTGTGCGGAGAGGCTGCTGGCAATTATGGAAGAGCCGTAATTGCGGGCTCGTGCCAGGGCTGGAGGTGACAGCTGAAAAGGGGAAGACGAAGGGAGTCGAGGAGGACCCTTGGATGGAGATGACGGATGCATGGGCTGGGAGGCCGGTGTACTGCGAGATGTGGGGATGGGAACAGGGTGTAAGGACGTGGTGGCAGTCGCAGTGAGGAGTTAGGGCAGCGTGTGATAACCTCGCCGTGGTACCGGCAGCGCCTGGGGGCAGGGGGGGTACGCGCAAATACAGACCTGCTCCTCCATGAGCACGGCTGTGCCAACTGCTTTCCCTAGGTAAGGCAAACGGCTTCGTAAGCCACAAATTCCAGTAAAACTGGGTTGTAGGCTTTAGTCACGTGTGCGAGGCCCTTGGGCAACCCAGCGGATGGTGCAAGAGGGCAGGTATGGAGTTTGGCAGCCAGCTGGTACCCATTGCACCCGGGCAGAGCCTGGGCTTGCTCTGGCTGATGCTTGGCCTCCTGCCTCTGGCCTGGAAACCTTCCCGTCCCTGCGCTGCCCAAGGTCCGGGCTTTTCCCTCTGCCTCCCGGCAGGACCTAGCTGTTACCATTGAATTTAGGATGGGGCGAGCATTCAGCGTGCTGGGGGCTGAGATGGGAAGGAAGGCAAGAGGCGATGGAGCAGCTCAGGCAACTGCTTCCAGGCTGCCAGGTGTGGTCTTGCCATGGGAAATTGGTAGGGACCAAGAAAGGAGGGGAAAAAAAAGGGGGTTCAGGGCACGGTGTTGCAGGCTGGGGGGGGGGGGGCATCATTTTTAGAAAAAAACACTCTTCAACCAACCCTCTGGAT
>NW_009637352.1:0-3409 GCF_000690535.1 Cariama cristata | reverse complement strand
CTCTTCCTGGGGGAGGAAACCCCCAAAAGTGGGGCACTGGGGGCAAGCAGAGTGAGCAAGGGGTGCACAGTGCATGGCACGCTGCTTGCCAGCCCCTTCCCTGAAAGGTTCGGTATCTTCTGTTTGTTTGGGTTGGTTTGTTGGGGTAGTGGTGGTTTGGGTTTTTTTTTTCCCTTTCCTGACCAGGGGCTGCTCACCCCGATAAATGTGTCAGGCAAATGTGCAGACACCCGACATGTGGTTGAGCCGCCCCTCCTCGAGGCTCTGCGGCCGCCCCTCAAGCACGGAGTGTCCCATCATCCCGGGGTGATGGGAGACCGTCACCTCCCAAACCGGCATGGCATTAATCGGGTGGCCCCTGTCTCGCCTGCGACGGGGCGATACGGTTGCCCTGTCGTCTCCGCACCACTATCTCCCGGGTGCAGGGCAGCTGGGTGGGGGTGAGACTGGTGGGGAGAGGAGACGACCAAAATACCCATGGGCAACAGGCACGATGACCAGCGGAGCCCAAAAAGCATCCCAAAGCAATGTTTGTACCCCATCTGCTTGCTCGCAGCTGGATTGTGGCTGGGAGAAACATCCCAGCCTCAAGCACGGGGAAAACCCACAACCGTACAGCACCCTGCTTGCATGAGAGCGAGCATCCCGGCTCGCAAAAAGAGCTTGCCCTTAAAAAGCAGCTCATAAATCTTTTAAAACGGTGGTAATCGGTCCAGCAGCCAGAGGCAAAACCCCTTTGCCATTTATTGGCATCGTTAAAGCCTGCTCTGCCGTTAGCAGTGGCCTGGCTGAGCAGCTTCGTGCTGGGCTGACCACATTGCATTGCACGTCGGGGGCTCAGGGCTGAAGCTTTGATGAGCGCGGCTGGAAAAATCAGCCAATTTCCCTGTTTTGCCACTAAAAAAAAGCACTGAAGCACTTGGATCTGAGTGCCAGCGAGGCCAAGTCCCACTGCTAGGGATTTTTGAGCCTCTTTGCAAATGGAAACCAGGTAAAATAAAATGTTGTCGCTGGCATTAGTTGGCAGAAGTGCCCCGGTGCGCCCAGATCCATAGCACGTCCACGATGGACACGGTTTGACCTTTTAAGTCGAAATCTGTAGCTGGAAGTGTGTAAATCCCCATGGCATCTGGTTGAAGGCAGTGCAGGGCGGGAGGAGAAGGTAAATGGGATTACGGAGAGCATTCCTCTGCCAGGCTCTGTCTTCTGGGATTCATCGGAGAAGCAGGATTTCCCAATTTTTGCCGACTAGAGCCAGAAATGAAGGCACAGGAGCCTTGGAGTGGTTGGGTAGCTCTCCTCGAGGAGAAATGGGGGTGCAGGGGGGAACCTACCCCACCCTGGGCATGGTGACAGGTTCCTGTGGCCAAAAATACAGGGCACGGCAGCATGGGTGGCCTGTGGGAAGAATGTTTCCTTTCGGATGAGTCCCGCCGTGCTGCCTGCAGCGGGGTGCCAGCAGTGCTGGACCCCACTTCCCAGAGGCAGTGGGGCTTGCATTGCCCTGCAGCATCTGCATCCCACCTCCAGCCCTGGTATCCCATCATGGGCCGGAAAACCCCTCCCGATCCTGACCAGCTCATGTTAAGGATGCATCGGTTTAACACTGTGGGGTTCAAGGGGTGCTTTTCAATATCAAGTGGGGCGTTTAGGGGTCACCCGAACCGGGATCCCCCTCATATGCAAGGCCAGCAGCAGCCTGATGAGCTGTGACCACCCATACACCTTCCCTCCACCGAGTCGCTTGGGGGCACAGCATCTTCCCTCTGTTTTGGCTAGCTGAAAATTAGGGAGCTAGTCCGGATGAAAGGGTCAGAACGCCCATGTATAGGGGAGAAGGTGTTGGCCCGCCGGAGGAGATTGAGCAGCCCCCGGTCGGTTGTAGGAGCTGCCCAGGTGACCGACTGAGATTAGATCCCTAATTTTCAGCTGGCTAAAGTGAGGTAAAGCATCTGCCCTCCTCCCTCCCTGCCTCCCCCCATCTTTTGCCTCCCCGTCACTGCGCTGCCCTGATAATGGCTGCCTGGGTTTGAAGGCTGGAAGCTCTGCGGTCAGCCCACGGGGCTGTGCCAACCCTGGGGGCTCAGGTCCAATGCTTACACACACACACACACCCCCTTCATCTACCTGGCGTACAGGCGAACCACTTTTAACTGACAATTTAAAAACTTGCGGGTAAATAAAAGCAAATGGTGCCTTATCTGTGCACGCCTGGGTTGCCTCCGTGCAGGCAGCCAGCGCCGGCCGTTTATTCCCGGGTAGGAAAAGGAGAGAGGTCTCTCCGCCGCTCAAACTGACGTGCAGATGCCAGCAGAGCTTGCCACCCGTGTGCTCGATATGGGATGGGAAATGATGTACTCATTAGCTTTTAAGCAAAAAAAAAAAAAAACACAAAACCAGGGGAGGTGGGCAGGTGGTTATTCCTCTCTGCAATTAGGAACTCTTTGCTCTTAAGAAAAATCAAGTTTGCAAGTGCTCTGAACCTTTCCTGCTCCCCAAAATGAAGCAGGGCACGGGAAAGGGCAGCAACCAGGCAGGGAGGGACAAGGGGATGCCCCGGGTGGGCCTTCCACTGGTGGGAAAGTGTCAGGGGACCACGTGCCTCCTCCCGGGACAGGGGCACGGCGCAGCCCCACGGAGTCCTTGTGGATGTCAGGGAGGGGGCATCAAATATTTCTATTTCTATTTCTATTTCTATTTCTATTTCTATTTCTATTTCTATTTCTGTTTCTGTTTCTATTTCTATTCCTATTCCTATTCCTATTCCTATTTCTTCTTCTATTTCTTCTTCTATTTCTATTTCTTCTATTTCTATTTCTATTTATTCTTCTATTTCTACTTGTATTTCTATTTCTTCTATTTCTACTTCTATTTCTTCTTCTATTTCTACTTTTCTTTCTTTCTATTTTCTATTATTTCTATCATTTCTATTTCGATATTTCTGCATTTCTATTTAGTTGTATTTCTCTGTCTAGTCAAACGTACTCCTGTGCATCCCTGGCCGGTGGTTTTCACGCCCTTGGGCACCCAGAGCACACCAAGGTCACAGCCAGGCGCTCGCTGTGTGTTTTAACGCCTTGCTGATTGCTGACGCGCTGGGGGGTTTGGGGGTGCCGGGGTTCCCCCTCCAAGCACCGCGTGCGGTGGCGGTGGGCACCGGGCGGCTGCGCCCGCCTGTTTTTAAAAAACACGGGGGAAAACATCATCTAAATCCTCCAGGCAAGATGGTGATAGCGGCTGCGTTTAATCTCCCAGGGACAGCCGACCGCTCGGCCGGCTGGGAAAGGGTGGCCCGTTGTCACTGCTGTATGTCCCTGCTCTGTCCCCTCACAAAGAGCTGTGTGTCATCGTTGTCGTCCCCCAAAAAGGGGACAGCCTGTTAGTTGTGACCCCCGCCACACACGTGCGA
>NW_009637351.1:10183-34352 GCF_000690535.1 Cariama cristata | reverse complement strand
TCCTTTTCCGCCAGGCAGCTTTCCAGTCATTCGTCCTGAATCCTGTAGCGTTGGAGGGGGTTGTTGTGACCCAAGTGCAGGACCCAGCACTTGGCCTTGTTGAACCTCATACAGTTGGCCTCGGCCCATCGATCCAGCCAGTTCACATCCCTCTGTAGAGCCTTCCTGCCCCCCAGCAGATCAACACTCCAACCCTAGTGAATAGCCAGACAAAGGCAGCAGCACAAGACAAGTAAAATCTATTTAACGAAATTACAGGACGATCTGAAAGTTTGGGGGATATGGGCAGGATCCACACTCGGCAAGTTTACTTCAGCCAGAGAGGCAGGAGGTCCCGTCCCTGCTGGGGTGCTCCCCTCGCAGATGCCATGAAACGCTTGGTCGCAGTCAGCTCTTTGAGCACTCGTGATGCCCTGTTCCTGCCCACACTCACAGGCTGGTTTGTAGCCAGCAGAGTCCAGGCACGAAATCAAGCCCCTGAGAGGCTGGCCAGAGCCTAAGTGGCAGAAATGAGCCCTGACGCATTCACCAGGAACTTTGTTCCCCCTGTGCTTTGCACACCCAACGGGGAGACTCAATGAGAGGCAAACCCTGGCCATGCCTCTGTAATGAAACCACCTGCAGACCTCTCACCTGTCTGACTACCAGTCAGCACTTCCAAGGAAACAAAATTTTATGGTTTTTTCCATGGCAGCAACTGGAGATGAAGATTAATGTCCATATACATATGTGCCGAGAAAGATGGTCACTGAGTCAGAGAACTCATAACACTGCTCAGCAGGTTTAATCCCCCTGGTTGGAGGACATGGCTCCAGCCACACACCCCGGCTCTTTTATGTTTGAGATGTTTGAAAAGCACTGGTTCAGCTCCCAGAATGTGAAAAGATGGCACTCGATGAGTAAAGATGCACATTTCAGATGGAGAAGGAGCTATTTATTTAGTCTCTGCTGTCCAGAGTTAGCAACGACCTCTCAGAGAGCTCATCTGTCATGGGAGCTTTACCACAGCTTGTGTTGAGTCCGTGCTGCTAATGAATTATGGACAAATGTGCATAAGCTACAATATTTACATGTTTCATTGATGGAATATATACAAGGAAGAAGAGGGAGCGGCTGTGTTCACATAGCACATATTTCCTGGTCATCCTGCCATAAAAAATAAAACCACAGTCTTCCCACTGGAATTGATGCTCAATAACAGAGACTATACACAGTTTCCAGCGAGCAGTTGTGTCAGAGCTGAGAGTGGCACACAAGCCCTACAGCATCTGGATTTGGCCGGGACATTTGAGTAGCACAATCAAGAAAAAGCATGAGCCCCTTCCTCTAACCGCTTCTGACTGTACTGAGGGAAAACCACCTGCAAAAGGGTCTCATAGATGGTACAAATCTACCAGCACACATGGTGCTTTTCCTTCCAAAATGGGAAAGAGCAAGCTAGTGCTCAGGATCCAGCAGTGGGAAAGCATCCTTGATCTCCTCCTGCAGATCTGCTTCTGACCAGCCAGGCTGCTCTTATCTTGCTGGTTATCTTCGCAGCATCAGGCACAGAAGAAGCTGGACTCTCCGGTTGCCTCCTCTCTTGCGTGTGGCATCTGTGATGGGGCAGCGAACCCACAGAAACAGTTGCTCTTATCAGACAGATGCAGAGCACTCGCAGGGTTCTCCTGAGCTCATGTTGACAGCAGCCACAAGTTAACACATAATGCCTGTCTGGGCTCTCCATCTGCAACGTGCCAGGTCCCCGCTGATGTTTATCTCGCTGCTCACAGGGTTTGCCAGGAGAAAGGTTTGTGCCTGATCCTGCTGGTGTTCACCTTTAACCAGGACAACTTTCCTTCCCTCTGCTTAATTCAGCCCATTCGATCTTGGGGCAAAGAGAGACAGGCGTGAAAAGGGCACAGCGCCTTGAGGAGGCTGTACCTGCCCACACACTGTAGGCTCCTGCACGTACACACTCACACGAGGACCAGACGTGCTGCCAACTTAACACAGCTGGATGTGCAGCCTCCGTAACTTGGCACTTCAGAGAAACTTTCCGAAGCTGGATAAACATTATCATTTATGGCCAGGAAGTCAGCTCACGAACATGCTCCATCACGTCCTGAAGTCTTTGCCAAGATTTCTAGCTCACCTCACCTCTATCAAAGTACTAGTCCTGCCTTTCTGGGCAACAGGCACAAGAAACACAGGCATGTGCAGAAGAGAGAAGTTAAAATGAGAAGCAGAGACCTCCCAGACAGGCTCAGACATAACTGGGATTTTTAACACGGCTGGGCCAACTCACATTCCTGGTCTCCCACTATTTGCATTTCCTTGCCCTGTTGCTGTCATACATCGGTGTCTGAAGAGGCAGGACATGTGCAGAGGGACTCACTGCATCTCCCATCCAGGTCGCACCAATTTCTGAAGAAACGACATGTTTCTGACAGCTGGGGCCCATGACATGAAGGGAGAGTGTGTCTGAGCCCCAGCTGCCTCTGTGATGCCTCTTGTCCTGCAGTGTCATGGCAGGTATGACGATGCTGGCTCCATGCTGTGAAAGGGCGGGAGGGGTGATGACTGCCCAGCAGTGCCCGTTTCAGTGGGAAGCCTGGACACAGCTGCTGCTGGAGCCTTGGAGAATGGCAGCGTTTCACCAATTACTCATTTTTCTCAACTGTCCTGCTGACTTCTCCCTGGCTCCTGGGCTTGCTAACAGGGTACAGTAATGCCATGAGAGGTTCTTCTATTTACCCAGCATCTTTGTCTTGATGTATCCCAAAGGGCTTTACAGATGTTATGTGCTGACTGTACAAAGCATCCAAGTAGGAAATGTTTCCTCCTCCAGGCAAGCACGATCTGCTCTGGCTGAAATGCAACAGCTGCTTATGAACATGTGCTGCAACATTAGAGCACAGTTTGGGGCTGAGAGCAAAGATGCCAGATGCATCCAAATGACAGTGGAGGAGGAGAATTCTGGGAGCCAGAGACAGTCATCAGCAGAATCATAGAATCATTATGGTTGGAAGAGACCTCAAAGATCATCAAGTCCAACCGTATACCTGATGCCACCATGCCTGCTAAACCCACTAAACCATGTCTTGAAGCACCACATCTAAACTTTTTTGAACACCTCCAGGGATGGTGAGTCCACCACCTCCTGGGGAGCCCGTTTCAATGCCTAACGACTCTCACAGTGAAGAGGTTCTTCCTCATATCCAGCCTGAACCTCCCCTGGTGCAACTTGAGACTGTGGCATTGAACAAGGGTTCCCAACACATCTCCCTCAATTTTCCCTCCCTTCCTGGAGAGCCCCAAGCCATTGATACACCCAAGAAACGTCATGGCGTTTCTATGATAAAGAATCAGTCTGCCCCACGAAGCCCGCTTGCCCTAGTACACAGGTGTACTGTCCATCCAGCAACGTCGAAGTCTAAAACAAAAACAAGGAACTGTACATTCAAATATTTATGAACTTCCCTTTGTCAGAGAGTTTGGCACACTAAGGCAGACTTGCTTACCAATATGTCTTTGTTTTAATACTTAGCAGCTTTAACCTTGGCTGGGACTCACTGGAATTTTATTTTAGAAGATCCAAAAGCTCTACATGATCCTGATGAGAAAGAAATATAAGCTTCCCTCATCCAGCTGAATTTACCCATCCCTTTCATAAAGGCAACATTCAGGCTGCAAACAGATGGCTAAGCAGCAGCACTTTCATAGCTTGAAGCAGCTCTTTGGCGTTTCAAGTTGCCAAGGCGGATGGGAAGAGTCCCATGAGCCAAAATGTAACTGCTTTGCATGCTCTTGTTCTTTTGCAAAGAGTAGTTGTTTAGCTATGTACATAATCAATTTGCGGTTCTTATGAGTAGAAATGGGCAGTAGAGTCTCTGGTTTCTTGGGAGACCATCTATTTATGAGAGCATTGCCCCAGTTCTTAAGAAGGCACGTGAAAAGCAAGCGACTTCTCTGAACAAGTTCAGAAACCAGCCCTGGGCTTTGATAAGAAACCTCCATGCTCAACGACAGTATCAGCTTTGTTACCCTACCCTCCCATTCCAGCACTCTGCTCCCATGAGGATGGCAAAGTTGTGGGCAGGGAAACCAGACCAGGAAGCTGATCTGGCTGAAAAATACCCTGACAAAATGTTTAATTTTTGCTACTTTGGCTGGACCAGTTTCCGATTCGTTCTCAGGGCAGAGCCACAAACAACAGTGCTGGTGCAATTACAAGCTCAGGACAGGACACAACTCACACCGGTATCTTAGCATAACATTTGAAACGCTTTTACACAGAACTGGGACTTTGAAAAACGTACCTGTAAGGGTCATTAGGGTCTTTGGCATCACAGACGTCTGCATGGCCATGGCAGACACAGCGCCCTCCAATGCTGATATCTTTGATGCTGTAGTAATACTGGAGAGCACAAGAAAAGTTGGCCATTAATATCTTTACAAATAATCTTCATAACTGCCCTACTCAGGATTCAGCAGGACTTTATCCAATAAAATGATGTGTTGGGATATTTCCCTTACAGTGACGAGCTGCAATACCTGCCTATGGTAAGACCCACCATCACATGTGGGAGACCCAGCACAGCCAGAAAGCCACATATGACACCAAGAGGTGTTTCCCAATTTCAGGTTGTTGGTGCTCAGCACAGTTCTTCCCAAGCAGCCTCCAGCTCCAGCCACGGCAGCAGTGGCATCTGCTGCATATGCCTTCAGCTTGGGGAGCACAAGTACAGAGAGAGAAATCCCCATGGGCAACATCCAGGGATGTCTTCTCCCCAGAGGTGGCATGCACAGCCCTCAAACACTTCCATCTCATTAGCAAGAGGTAATGCCTTACCCTCCTGGTCACAGTAGGGTCCCTTAAAGCTTTGCCCATCAGGTGCCCGAGCAGAGTGTTTGTCTGCAGGAAGCGCAGTCTGATGTTGGTGGCTTTTGTGAAATTCCGCAGGAGAGGAGAGTAGGAGAAATTCATGGCTCCTGGGCGCCCATTTACCAGAGAGACAACAATCTGTGAATGCAAGGAGGGAAAACAAACGTGTGTAACCCTGTGGGGCAAGAGGAAATTAATCTCTCCCTCAGCCAAACCCAATCTTTACCTCACTTCAAGATGACTGAATCAGTTCCCTGCTAGTCTCATTCAGTTTAACTGAGTAGCTTAAGTGGCATCCAAAAGTCAAGAGGGAACCAATTAGTAAGAGTACCTACAGTCACTGAGCAACCCTGGAAACTCCAGGGGATGAAAACATGCAACTGCTCACCTCCCCATTTTCTAAAGGCACGATCCGGGAGTATTCCGTAGTGCAGATGGCATGGTCATCCTTGGTGATGCGATCCACGGTTTGCAGTCCGAACTTCTCAATGCAGTCCCTCTTGGAAGCTGTTCATCAACCAGAGATAAGAGGAGCAAGAGAAAAGGAACAATTCAGAGTCCCGTATTGATTTTCCCACACTGACCAACAGGAAAGAAGGGTGTATGCTCTTTGTTAAGCATTTACGACATACAGACTGCTTTATATCATTAACTCCATCATTGCTAACATACATGTACTCCACTAAGGGAGAGAGTCACTATGAAAATAATAGGCATGGCCAGAAAATGCCTCAAATCACCTCACTGCAGTAAATGAGGCAAGTGACAGTAGCCATTGTACCTACTGCCACCACCTGCAGAGAAGCCCACCCCTTAATTTTGACATTAAGCTCACAGTTTCACCAGCCTGAGTTCTAACACCGGTCTGAATTTGTTCCCTTGCTGGCACTGGATTTGCTGCACCGTTTCCGCTGAGCTGAGAAGCTGCTAGAGCTCTGCTCCCGACGTAGGAGCTTGTACCATCGTGTTCACGTGGCTCCTTAACTTCTTGGGTAAGTCCCAAAGAGTAAGCCAGCACAGAACGACGCAATGGGAGCAACCATGAGCCACAGCCACTGCTACGACATCTCCCACCAGGCAGGGTGGACACGCAGGTGTGGGGAGGGGATGTATCGTGTTTGGGAGAGGCAGAGCAACTGCCTGTGGGACACCTCCTTCTCACACCTTACTCTGAACCCTGCAATCTTAACTCTTAAACCAACGCTACAAACCAGAACCACCCCTTGGGGACAGCAATCGAGGGCTCCTGCCACTAAGTGGCAATACAAGGCTGGCTAAGGCCAGGGGAAAGGCACCACCAGGCAGTCCCACTGCTGGCCAGGCAACCTGCTTTGGGGACACTGCATGCCAAGACTCTCCTTGCAGCTGTAGGAACGTCCTGGCTTCCCTGCACAGCTGCTTCTGCAAGTCCAGCACCCTTGTCCCCAGGATGTCTGACATCCCTACGCCGGCAGAGCCCACCAAACCACAGCGACTCTGCTGGGGTAGTTCAGGACCTGATCGTGCAGGGTGGTGAGCGCTCGCATCTACCCATGCAAAAACCTACACAGTGCCACTCTCGGGCACTGTTCCCCTGGGAAGCGCCTGGGACAAAGGCTGCTGCTCCTTGCCACTCCCGTTTCACCCGCGCCAGGAGCTCTCCGCAGTGTGTGCCAAAGCACCCACCACTGCAGCACTCCCCAGGGTGTTTCCACAGGGAGAAGGAGGAAGGCAGGCAACGCAACCTGCTGCTCTTGCCAGCACTGCTCAGCTCACCCAGGGAGCTGATGGGGAAACGTCAACCTAACTCCTCCAAAATCTGTTGCAATGTGCCTCCAGAAGGCATACCGCTCGCTCCACCTGCTGCACTGCTAGGCTAAGCCAGGCAGGAGGAACAGAAAGGGGGGAGCACAAGGAGCTCCTGCCTCCCCCCTGCCTTCACCTCTGGCTTGCACTCACCCACACCTCCTCTCCAGCAACATGGCCTCGCTCCATGAAACACTGTTTTGGCAGGAGCTCAGTTGCATCCACAGGAAGATGGTGTGGAAACACTGAACGTCAGGTCTCCGGGCACCAAGCTTTGCTTCACCAGGTGCTTTTTTAAAGGCAACTTATTGTGAAGCCCCAGGTGAGGAGCCTGTCGCCACTGGCTCACGACAATCGATTTCCAGAGCACTGCCACGGCTGGGCATGGAGAGAGGATGCTCAGCAAGAGCAGCTAACTCAGGAAAGCCAAAGAATTCCTCCAGTTATTGCAAATCTACACAACCACGTGAGTCAGAAGCTGGGCACTGTGAGCTAAAACAGAGTAACCCATCAGCCTTAAACCACAGCAACGCTTCAAGGAAACAGCAGACTGCAGAAGCGTACCCTCAGTGGAGAAAAGGACAGAGCCTCGCTCTCTGCTATGGCTGCCTTCCCCTCCCTGGCGGCGCTGCCCACCAAAGCGAGACGAAATGGGCTAATCCTGCACAAGACGATGGCCTGGGGCATGGAAGGCTCTGTGGGCCTGGATGGATCGCTGGGACCTGGCATCTTTCATGTCCTGTCCCCATTTGAAACGCTGTGTGGGGAACCCTTCATGCGGATAAACACCACCATAAATCTCTCCCCAGCACTCTCGCTTCTCCTTTGGTGGCTGAGGAAAACACGGTGCCTCCCCACCGCGATGCACAGAGGATTTGCGTTGCCATGGTCCCTCCAGTCCCCCTCCCTGAGAGAGCCCACCAGCTGCACCGAAGGATGCTTTCTACAACAGTTGTTTCTTCCTTCCTCCCGTAGAGCGAAGCCCAAAAGCACTTCAGTAGCCTGGCTGAGGGATGCCGGGCAGCCTGGGGAACCCAACACCTCCCACGATGAGTGGGGCTGGAGGGGCAACGCTGAGCAGCAGGGACAGTGTCACCCATGGGAAGGCTCGCTGGTGTCTCCGGAGAACGCTTACGTTTCTGCCGGCTGCTTGTAACCCTGTTACTGAACTGACCAGTGTTTTTATTAGACCACCTACAGAATTCCCCACGCCAAAAATAATCCTCTGCAAAGGACTTCTTGTGCTAGTGAATCTGGCAGGTTTTGGAGCAGCCATCTATTTTCATGGGAATTTTCCACTGGGCTGTGTCACTGCATGTCACTTCTCGAGGGGGTGGTAACAGGGCCCGATGTTGCGGGACAGAAGAGGACTCCAGCCATTGCAGCGTTGCCACTACATGCAGCAACAAGCAAGCGGGGCAAGAGCTCCCTGCTCAGCCTCAGACCGTGCCATAACGTGACCGTAACGGGCCCCAAGAGAGGCTTCAGAGCTGGAAAGGAAATTCCCAGAGAAGATAGGAAAAAGCAAAGCAGGCAATTTGACAGCAGTAATTCCCCCACTAGCACACAGCGGAGGGGAAAACATCTGCACTGGAGAGGAGCTACCACGCTAAGGCAACACAGTGGGTAAAACGTCTGCAGCTCTTTCCTGCACAAGAAAAGGCCAGCAAATCTAAAGCTCCGGCTGACAGCTAAGGCAGAAATACAAGCCTTTAGGAGCAGCCCAGGGCGAGGCCCCCGAGTGCTCCGAGGTCCTTCCTTGCCAGGTTTTAAGCTCTGGCTGTAGATCTTAACTGACACCTTCTCCCAATTATCGCTGCTGCTTCTGGGAGGGACCGGTGGTTAACAAGTTCCTCAGCATCTGGCTACCCCATAGACTCTTGGGAGAAGAGTTCTGTAGAACCAGCTGCTTCTAAAGGGATCAGGTTTTAATCAGAGAATGGGGAAGTCAAACACACAGGCTGGATCTCTGCAGCCACCCCTTCCAGCCGGTTGTGTCTGATCCCACCTCACACAGCGGCAGGACAGCGGTTCCCTGCCCTGCGTAGGCTGTGTCCGATCTCCGGTACTGGTAAGTGCAAGGAGACTCTCTTCTGCATCCAGACTTTTCTGTTACAGCAGCCACTTGGAAGCGAGCCGCTGGTTTGCTTCTGGAGGAGCTGAAACACGCCAGTCTGGATACGGTACAGGGCAGACAGACAGAGGGAGGAAGGCAGGGAGGAGACAATAAGAAATCTCATGTTTCAGACCCAGATCAGCAATGCTCAACTATTGACACTGGAGCCAACTTTGGCATCCACATAGATTGGATGGGCACCAATGACAATACTTTAAAAAATACATTCAGTCCCAGAGAGCAAAGAAGTTCTCCTGCCCTGAGGAGCACCACAACTTCACACAGATGCTCTGATCTAAGCTTCAACTCTGGCAGCCTTATTGGGCAGGAGAACCAGAGGACATGTACCACATGGCGGCAATGACACAGAAACTACTCCAAACCCAGCCTCGTACTTGCACAAAGAACCATCTTCACTGTGGCCTTGCTACCCGGCACTAAAGCTGCAGCTCTCTTGTAACACTGACATACTTACAGGCAAAATACTGCCAGGGCTCGTAGGTAAGGCCGAAGTCAGTCGATCTCTCCAGTACCCAGAGGTCAGGACGAGGGGAATTGGCAAATTTGATCAGGACATACGCTACGTGGAAGAGCTGAAAGAAAGGAACACAAAGTTAGCTGGCTGCTCAAGGCATCGTGAAAACCAGGGAGAGCCTGGTGGGATTCAAGCCAAAAAAAAAAAAAAAAAAAAGAGCTGGCACTTTGCAGATCCTGCTGCTCACAAAGCCTGTGGAGCAAAATCCTCCGTATCTAAAAGGATCGCGATATGACACAGCTGCTGGAGAGGGACAGATTAGGGAGCTCAGCTCCCACTAGTCCAAATGCAAACAAAACACAGACTTGATGGCTATGGGCCGTACTCAGGAGGTGGTGCTGGGCAACACCTTAGACTTAGCCTTGACTCGAGCAGGCAGCGCTATAAACCAGCTATGAAGCTGTCCTGGGGGACTTGGCTTTTGGGCTGTTCTTGGGGTAACAGGTGCCACCCTGGACTGCCGGCCTGAGGACATCCAACTGCACCTTGCATGGAGTATCACAAAATCCTTTTTTTTTTTTTTTTTAAAGACTCTCCACGTGGCAATCCTGCTTCACCCACGCAACCTGTGTTTTGAAGCCGGTTGCAGAAAAGCCCCAGCACACCTCCTCTTCCCCAGGTGCCCCAGGGAGGGGAGAGCAGGAGACCCATTTGGCTTCAACACCGCTCCAACACTGGGCTGCTCCCATTTGCCTGGACACCGATGCGTGCACATGCACCCCTGCCAAGAATAAAATAAACGTACTCTTTAAAGAGCTAAAATGTCAGTGCTAGAGAGAAACAAAAGCCCCAGCAGAATTTCCCTTCCCCGGCTGGCACGGACTCGCTCCAAGAATCCCCACTCCATCATCCTGTCACAAAGCGATATTTAAAGGCAAATAAAGTTCTCTTATCAGAGAAAATTCCTAACGTCAAAAACAACCCAAAAGGGAATTTAGTGCTTGAAAAGCAGAGATTTATGGCTCAGGAGCCCCTCCTCATACAAAGCTGGTGCTGTATGAGCATACATCCCCCAAAGACTATCCAGAGGGACACATCTACCAGGGGAGGAAAAGGACGGCTCCGTGCCCGTCTCAGCCCACCCGCCCCAGCCACAACCAGCTGCGGGAGGGCCAGAACAGCAGCCTGCACCTCGGCCCTACCCCGGCCACACACATCGCTGAGCCAGAGGACAAGCATTAACAATAACATGCCTCCAAAATAGCCCTGAGAATCCACAGAAGATTTTCTAAAGGGAAAAAGAGACAAGGAAAAGACTTTTAAAAATACCAAGTTGTCCATAAAGCACGTGTCTTGTTACGGTCATTCAGAGGAGGGGCTGAGAGCTGTTGGGTGGGCATGGAGCGAGAGGATGGGTGCAGCCCTGCAGACAGGCATCAAGCTCAGTCTCCTCCTCAGCAGGACACACAGACAAAAACCTCCTCAGGCCCCTGCCAGATGCTGCTCTGGCTCCAGGGCAGCCTCTCCTCCGCTCCCGCTTCCCACCGCAGGCTGGTGGCACCTGAACTTACACCTGGGTGCAGGCTCAGGGGGCTTGAGAAATGCTTGGGAAGGAGTGAACTAGACCCAGCTGGGAAATCTGTGTGATCCTGGAGCACAGCAGGTCAGAGGCCATTCTCCAGCTGGGAACGGGCAGGAGGGTGGGATTTGTCACTACTGTATCAGGGTTTGCACTGGTAAGGACTGGTGCCATCCAGAATGAAGAAATCAAAGTTGTCACCCAACACAGTTCCCTGCTGCCAAAAGACCTGGGAGCCCAATCAAGGGGGAAGCAGACATCCTTTTCAAGTTGCTAAAAACTGAGGAAAAACAGACCTAAACGCTGCCTTAATTCCCCCCGGCAACCTAAGTGTTGTCAAGGCACACAAGAGTAAGTTTTTTTGGAGAAGCAGCATTTTCTGCCTGCTTACACTCTCAGCAGAGCTGTTTACTTGTTAGTGAAGCCCAAGAGGCTTCAGCTCAAGCAGCTGCTTTCTCTGCAGGACCAATTCTCACAGCTTAACATCTGCCTCTTGGCACATGAACCAGGCTGAGTACCAGCCAGTGAAGTTACACCCTCCCTCTGCTGTCAATCCTCCTCCGGCTTTATTATACAGGGAGTTAATTAATGCTCCTGCTGGAATACGGCATAGCCTTTAGCTGGACAAAATTCACTGCGGCTTCGGTGTACCTGCACTTGTCCTGGTCTCAGGCACTGGGAGAGCCTCTGCTCCGAATGAACAGCAACCACAAACATAAAATTAGAAATGTGAGGCATATCCCTATCTTCTGTGTTATCTTTTTGCAAAGCCAGCTATGAGTCTATAGTCAGTAAATCTCATGGAGTTTCTGGGGGGTCCTCCTCACCATCCGATTTCACGCTGGAAAGAAATGTTCCTAATTAAATGTCCTTAAGTCCAAACTCCTCGCATGCTTCCAGCTCTCAGAAGTCCCCTGCCTCTGGAGACCATAGGTTACAATCCAGTCAAACTGGTACATGGCGAGAATCAGGTTTTACACAAACACTGAAACTTGATGCAAGACCAAGCCCAGGGCTTAGTGCTTTACAAATTGAAAACAGACAAAAAAAGAACTCGTGCTGCTGGTTACAAGTGCTCCTGGGACAGTGGAGTGCCAGGGTCGGGCAGTGCACAGGCTCATGACCCATATGAGCCCTCTCTAACTCCAAGAAGATGATGTAGCTGGTTCCAGTCCATTTTAAGTCATGGGAGATGTGGGTTTGTGCATATACATACATGTACACGCACTGGGGAGAATTGTGTCCATGCTTGCTGGGAGCTCTCTGAAAGGTCAGTCCCAACCCCACTGGCAGGGTTAAATATCCAAGACCAGGGCTAGCATGCTAACTTTTTATCTTTTATTGCTGCTTTTCACAGGAAGGAACAAGAACCTCTGGGTTCTTGTTGGAACAGCCGCAGCATCTCAGCTGAAGCCCAGTTCAGATATTCCTACCCTGCTCCCGCTCTCAAAGCCAAACATGATTCCTCTGCTCCATACCCAAACCCATCGTTAACACTGCTGCACGTTGTTAGACTGCTGCTGAATTTTATTCCAGTCGTGATTGCAATTCTGGGACAAAAGAAGCCAGCCAACACTGCACACCCACTCCCCTCCAGCGCATAAGGATTAGGGTCATGCCTACATGGAGCACAGAAAATATTCAGGCGCCTGTGACCAAGCAAAGCCGATCCCAGAACAGGATCTGCATCCTGGTATTCAGAGGGATTTCTGTCAAATCTGCTGAGTCCCTTGCTCCTCCATCCAACATCCTTATCTTGCAGAACATCACAGCCTGCCAGGAAAAAAAAATAAAGGCAGATTGCCTGCTTCAAGTACATATGCTGAAAAAACTCAGAGAGATACAAAGATGGAGCAGTAGCTCTAAAAATAGAGCTGGCAGAAAAGCCAGACTTTTCATTCCATGTTTAGTTCTGCCCAACCAATATTGCAAGAGAAATGGTTGTGTTTTTTTCCAAAGCCTTTATTTAGCTCCTATTATCAGTCAGATGAATAAAAACCTCTATGCTCCCAGCCTCTTAGGCAAGTCTTTTCTCTTCTCCGTGGAAGAAAGAGGTGAAGCACCAGATTTGATGCACACACTTGTCTCCAAGCAAGCAGATCCCTTGTTCTCACCACCTCTGAAAGCACGCCCGGTACAACTCAACCTTTGACCGCCACCTGGGATTTCATGAAACGAGTTTTCTGCCAGGAAATTCTGACAGGAGTATTTTAATTAGCAAACAACTTTCTTTGAAAATAGTAACATCCCTACATCTAGCTGATGTTACTGTTAGTGGTTTTAAAGCATATCTCCTTAATAACAATCACTTGCCCCAGTGCCTGGAAGGATGGAGCAAGTCCTGGGGCCAGGAGAAGAAGATGAAGATGAGGGCATTTCCTCCATCTCCCATCCACTCCATCCCTTTGCGTACTCGGATGGTGGACAGCTTCATCCAGCACCAAAATCCCACGAAAAAATAATTCTGATTCCTGCCCAGTGTGACAATGCAAAGATTTGAAGAGTAAAACCAGGATCCAGAGAGGCAAGAGAAACCCAGCCGCTTTTGGAGCGGCACTTTGTCTGTCTGTCTGTCCATCTATCCTTCTGCGTAATCAGCACACGATGGCAAACCTGCATATTTCTCCTCTATTCTCTCCCTCAAGACACTGATTTCAGTTCTCCAGCTCTGGGAGGCACACGAGGAAACAAGACAAAGCTGGACCCAGCCACATCCCATGTTTCTTTGGTGAGGGATTTTTGGTGAAGACTCACTGATATTCCTCCAAGGTGCCACAAAGCCATACAGTAACATTTAATAAGCAAAATAAATCTTTACATTGTTGTAATACTGGCAACTACATTTTGATAAGCAGTGAGAGGGGCCCTTTTTTGGTCCTCTGACAAAAAGGTACGAGCAGGCTACGTTGGCCGGGAGCTATGCGCAGCCCTACTCATGGCCCCGGAGTGTGCAGGAGTAGTTTATATAGTAAACCACTCTCTAATTTTCTGTAGGACAGATTTATTACCTTTGGCGTTGACTTATTAAAATAGCACCATGTAAAAACAAAGCAGTTCATCTCTTCCTAACTGCTGCTAAATATCCCCGTGGAGCGCATGTGTGGATAGCATTACCAGCGCTGCCGTATTCTTGCTTGGGATTTCTTGGAAGGATCGGATGGACCAGGCAAGCAGGTGCAGCTCAACAGCATAGTGCATCGGCAATAAATCCTGTTCTTTAGGGGCACACGAGGCCTCCAGACACGCACAGCATGGCCGGGAGCGGTGGTCAGCCCAAAGGGCTTCAGCACACGCACAGTGGGCACCTGCAGCATTTTGGGGCATACTGCACCCCAGTCTGGGTCACTGCACAGCAGGTCCAGACACCTGCAAAACCTAGACCGAGGCAGGGAAATTGGAAAAAACCTAGGTGAACCCTTTCAGAACCACTGCAGAAAGTGTTGTTTTTTCATTGGTTTTGTGGTGTTTGGTTTGTTTTTTTTGTTTGTTTTTTTTTTTTCCTTTTTCCCAGAGCTTTCCAAAGTCATTGATGCTTTTTCTTCCTCCCAAGCCCATCCATCCCCCAGGCACTGCCTTGGTCCAACACTGCAGCCGCAAGCCCACCTGGAAGACCTTGCAGAAGCCAGAGCCTGGATGGGGTTAGCGGTCCACAGTGCCAGGGCAAAGCAGCTCCCTGGGAGCACAGGTCACCTCTCTCCACAGCCTGGGTACCAGCGTTCAGGCAAGCAGCTGCCCAGCTACCGTGGGCACAGTGAGCACTCATCAGGCTCAGAAATGCTCGGCAGCACTGGGACCGCATCTGATCTTCCCAGCAGTGGCAGAAGCTAAAGCTAATAAGCGATCAAGCTTCTTCGTGTACCTTTTATCCCTGCAAACAAGTATGTGGAAGGTGAAAAAGCTCTGGAAAGCCAGAGAGCTTCTGACTTGCTTTGAATTTTTCTAGGTCAGTGATCTGCCCCTTCTGCATCTTTTGCCTGTAATCATTCATTCTCATTGAAGCAATGGATTTACTCATTAGCAGTCTGACTGTCCCCCTGCTGAGCTTCTCCTGTCCTACAGCAGATTTGTTTCCTCCCAGCCCATACATCAGAATCCTTTATTAAAGTCTCTCACATTTAGCTGCTGGTAAGTACATGTCTACCTTTTATTTCCAATCACACAAGAACTATTGCTACCCTTCTAGGCAGCAAAATCAGGTGCTTGCTCTCCAGGCAGGCATGGCTTTTTATCCAGTCATTTTTTATAAAATACTCAAGAGCCCAAGACCAAACAAACTGCACACAAAAAAAGCACAGAAGCCAGTGTTTGAAAGATGGGCGTGTATCGAAACACACTTTGCCCGTTTCCCTCTTTTGCTTACAGCACCTCCTGCCTTGTTCTCCTATGTCTGTGTGTTAAGTCCTCACTCCTAAAACTGACATTTTTCCAAATTATTCATGCAGAGTTACAGGGTTCTGAAGGAGAAGGTCCCCTATGCTTATATCCCAAGATTTTGATAAGCCAAGTTTTCGAAACAACCACCCACCCATCACCTTTCACCGTCTGCAGAGTCCATCGCAACTCATCACACCTCTGCTCAGAGACCCTCCAGGGTGCCCCAGGCCCCTCTGAGAGAGGCCAGAGCCTCCTGCCCCAGCAGGTAGGTTAGCTCCTGTCCTCCTCCAGAACATCTGGGACAAGGCAGGGACTTGGGGACAGCACCCAGGACAGGCACCAGAGAGCCCCAGCCCTGCGCAGCCCCCAGCCCAAGGGGAGAGGGCAGAGCTGCACAGCTGTAGGTGTTCAAACATCTCCGCAGGGCTGGGGAGAGAGGCCAGCACTGAGACTTGGGGGACAGCAAAGGGACCGAGTTTTGCACCAACCCGTTTTCGAATTTTTCTCTCAAAAGTCAAGAGTTTTATTGAGAGAGATCAAAGAAAACTCTCTCCTGGAAACCACAGATTTGGAACTACCCACCAGCATGAAACCTGCTCGCTGTCATAACAAACAGCAGCAGCAACTCAAGGTTTTACAATGTTATTTTCTAAACAGTGCCTGTTCCCTTTCTAAGTGGCTTGGCTTAGGTGAACAGCTGATAGGGCATTTTCCACAAGGGATTTTTTCTTTAAACACCACTTCCGAGAAAGATTTGGCTCGTTCACTAATTTCACACACAGCCCTGCTTTATCTTCACAGCATCCTCCCGTGCGAGTTGTCCCTCCCCAGCCAGCATCATACACACCTCCTGCCAAAAATCCCTGGGGGACCAAATCTGCGGCACTCGGCGCAAGGCAGGACAGAGCGGTGCCATCACTTGTGGCTCAACGAGCCTGCACAGTGCCGAAGTGAAGCTTTGGAGAGCCAAGTTTTAGACATGACTACCGACAGGGTAGCAGCAAGGGCCTGATACGCAGCAGGTTCAGCCGGCTGATGCTAAGGAGAGAGGCACGGAGGAGCACAGGCAGGGTGTGGAGTTTAGGGAGCATCCTGTTAAATCTGTGCCCGCCTGAAGCTGCAAACAGCAAGCGCTACACACGCAGCATTCAGGGGATGCTGGCACACCAACCTGTACGTGCTCAAACACAAGCTTGTGCTTAAAAGCCAGCAAGTGGGGTCCCTTCTGCATCAGCCCTTTCTATATTTGCCCAACAGCCACCCAAGTGTCACTTACTGGAGCCAGACGTGCCCAGGGTGGGTGTAGGTAACCAGAGCAGCACAGCAGAGCAAAACGGGGTCAGGACAGAAGGGGATGGCTGGAATTCCTCAGCATGAGGCTTCAGTCACTTACAGATAAGGACTTCGCCCACACTAGGCTTTCACTGTGCATTAGGAGATACTCCGCACTTGGCCGAGACGGCCTTTCCACTTTCTAGGTTGCTGGGAGAAGTGTGAAGTAACCCCTTGGAGACAAGGCTTAAATGTTTGTCTTTTAGCCCAAACTTGAACTAGCACACCCTCCTGCCACAACGCAGACAGCCTTGGGCACCCCATGAAGAAGGACAAACGCTGGCCTCCAAGGCCAGCCCTGCCCAGGAGCAGGCTGAGGCCATAGAACACAGAGTAGGTGCCCCAACCACATGGACCACAACCCAACAGAAGCCCAGCACGATGGTGGCTGTAAGGATGCCCTTAAAACTTCCTAATGCTTCAGAGATAAGACACGGTAACCACATTCTCAGACTATTTACCTTGAGGTGTCACTTGTCTTTGACTGTTAAATGCTTCTATGAAGTTCCTGGGAATGTTGGGGGTTTTATGGGGGAGTCAGGTGTTCTGGGAAAGTACCTGCATCATAATTAGTCGCTTGCAGGATTAGCAGCAGCTCATACCAGGGTCTTCCTCCCAGTAAAATATGGTATTACTTGAAAAGAGGGGTAAGGAAAAAAGTGGCTCAAAGAAGAAAAATTAAAAATTAACATCAGTCCCTGGGCTCATGGAGGCACAATGCACACTAACAGGTAGGCGTCAATGGCCCCCACTGTGAATCACAGAATCGTTATGGTTGGAAGAGACCTCAAAGATCAAGTTCAACCTTCTACCCCACGCCACCATACCCACTAAACCATGTCTAAAAAAAAAAACAAACCACTTTGTTATTGGGGCTCATTTTCAAAGGCCCTTGGTCCATTGCCTTAATTCTCCTCCCTTGAACTAACAGCAGTTCGCAACTAATTTTAGCAAAATGAAAACTATATCAGCAAACACTCCAGTAATCCCAAAGCGTGCAGAAAAATGTGCTTTTCAATAAACAGAAAAATCAGGGAGTTCCTGCTTGCTAATCGAACTGATGTGCTTGCATCCTAAATCTGAAATTGCTAAGAAAAAGCATGTCTTGAGGGATGTAATCTGACAGCAGTTCCTTGAGACAGCAAGAAGCACCAGCCTCTTCAGGGAGCTGTCAGTTCACACAGGGAGAGTATTTTTTTTGGTAACTAATGGGAAAGAACTGACTCAGTTTTTAATGCCAGCTAGACTTCAAGAGACTAATGGAAAAAAAATAAATCTCTTTGGCATGCTCCACCCTACCACGGCAAATTTTAGACAACGAGAACATCTCTGGCCTGGAAGGACACGGCTGGTCCCCATGCCCAGGATGAAGGGCTCAGTGCCTCACAGTGAGCTGCAGCGTGGCACTGCTCTGCAAATAAACCTTTTAAGTCCCCTTCATTCTGCATCCATCCGGGTCATTCTCCAATGCTCCTCTTCACATGGACAGCCTCCCTCAAGAGTGGTTCACCCCAACACCGCCTTTGCTCAGGGAACAATCTTACACCCGTATTTCAAGAACACCAACTAGTTGCTTTGTGAAGGAAGACTCGAACAGCAGACAATACACACGTACGAAGGAGAAGACGGCACAGTATGTTGCCACAAGCTCTCTCCACGTGGATTAAAAAACCCCTATGTATCCATTACTACTGGCTGTGCAGAGGGGAGAAGGTCCAGCCTTTCTTCCCCGGTGACTGACCACCTTCGGACAGCTAGCCCAGTTGGGAGGAGAGCCCAGCCCAGGCCCTACCTACTGCCAAACTGTCCCACCGGCTGCAGATGCAGTCTGTAAGGCTTCCCTGGGCACCCACTCCTGGGACAGAGAGAGAACGGGCTTGAAGTTAAGAGCTGTAATACTTTTAGTAACGACAGCCCTGACTGGTACCTCCTGTTTATCATCATGCAGTCTAACAGCGTAGAAACTATGACCTTGAGCACAAGGAAAAGAAAGTATCCCATTAAAAGACCACATTCATCCCTCTACCAGCCAAGGACAATCCTCTTATGGAGATGTTTCACCAAGTGTTTACCGGTCAGGGCTCAGCACTGCTCCTGATCTTTCTCATTTCCACCGAGTATAATTTAACAGCTCTCAGTTAATTTGGTTAACTGTTCACCCAGCTGCACGTGAACTGAGATGCAGAGAATAACGTCCACAGTCACAGATTGTTTGCTTTTAAAACACATAGAAGGAATCTGTGACTTTGACAGCAATCGTGACAAAAGCAAGTCATTAAAACATGGCACATTGCAGACCCAGATGTATGGGCACAGCTGTGAGAAAGCGCAAGTCCACGGTCCAGCGTAGCAAAGCCCAAAGCCCCTGGTGTACCCAGGTCCTCCAGGCTCTGCCCACGCTGAGCCCAGCTCTCCACGAACCTTCCTGGGAGGAGGCTGGGGAGAGCAGAGGGGCTCTTCTGCATGGCTCCGCTGATTCCCACTCTTGCAAGCCACCACCAGTTCGGGCAGGCACGATACAGCTTGCAAGACGCGAAGTGTTTGTGTCCTTATAAATAAAAGCCAAGGCGAAGCCTGAATGGACTTGGGAGCGGAGCTGCCTTCCCCAAGCCGAAGCTCCCACACAACCAAGCAGGAATTTCAGTGTGCACTGGGCCAAAATTCCTCAACTTCCTCCAAGCAGCAAACAGCTCCTTGCTAAGAAATCTGGTCTGACCTCTCATACCGCTTCATTTCTTCTGCTCCACAATTAAAAAGCAGCAGCGGCACAGCACAGTCATCGGTTTTTGCACAATTTCTGTATAGAAACAGCGTGGGCCACTGAAGATCAGCTTGGGAGTGCTGAAGTAAATCACTGTGTGACATAGTATGGGACACCTATGTTGTACCCCTGATGTCTAAGCTCAGCAAACACTGTCTGCACTTAAGTTACACCCCAGTAAAGATGGGGTGCCTACCAATGCAGAACCCCTGAAGGCATTTCAAGCCCAGCAAAGGAACTGGCACAGTCACAAAGGACAGTCTGCCCGGTTCTCAGTTTGGGTCCAGACTGAGCAGGAAGGTAGATAGCCCAAGCTCGCTCTCAAGCTCCCGTGAGATGTAATGCTCAGCAATTTTCAAAATAATCCTTCAAGAAAGGATTTTTGTTTGAAAGTGTCTTAAACCCACTGGAGCCAGCGTGACCCTGCAACCAGTTCCTGCAGCTCATGGTATCTCCCCGTCATCACTCTGCCTTCAACACCTCCCCAACTCAGGCAGTTAGAGAAAGAAACCTGCAACGCAGACAGGCAGGAGACCTCTCTCCTTTGGGTTAACAAATCCCTAATGATGGAACACCGACTTCCCAACAAGCTGGGGTGGGAAATCAAGACAAAAATGCACAGTGGTGAGTTTCTCCTCTTTGTAGGAGTGTCAGACATCACAAGAAGGATTCATGGAACAAGAATGCAGGGGAGGAAAAGCTGAGGAGGGCACATGGAATCATTGAATCATAATGGTTGGAAGAGACCTCAAGTCCAACCATATACCCGATGCCACCATGCCCGCTAAACCCACTAAACCATGTCTAGGAGCGCCACATCTAAATGTTTTTTGAACACCTCCAGGGATGGTGAGTCCACCACCTCCCTGGGGAGCCCATTCCAATGCCTAACGACTCTTACAGTGAAGAAGTTCTTCCTAATATCCAACCTGAACCTCCCCTGGCACAACTTGAGACCGTTTCCTCTTGTCTTATCGCTAGTTACGGGGGAGAGGAGACCAACCCCCACCTTGCAACATCCTCCTTTCAGGTAGAGAGACCTTGTGATTTTGGCCAGGTATAAAAGCAAAATCCTTTAAATGGTCTAAGATTCAAAAATAAAAAAAAAATTCAGTGAAGTGATATACATGATGTCATACAGCTCTGAACATAACAAGCTGGTACCTAACAGGTGGTCCAAGTTAAACCAGAAGCCGTTTCAGGTACATCACAAGCCAAGTTGGCTGCGCAGAGTGGTTGATGAGAAAAGTAAGCACCCTGACTGGCAAGAAGTTCAGATTTCCTTGAACTTTCCAGTCTGCCAGTTCACCCCTATTCTCTGAAGTGCATTATCTCTGCTTGCAGGGTTTACTGCAGCCTTTTATTGTTGTCTTATCTCCAGCCTCTTCCTGCCCCAGCTTCAGAAAGAACATTTAACATCACAAAACAACGTGAAGGAGCTAAAAAAAGTATGTATATATACACACACACCAGTTCAAACTCTTTGGCAACCTTGCCATCCAGCACACTTGCATAGACAGGATGAGTTTTTGCGTGCAGAGATGAGGAGAAGCGATCTCCCCTGGCTGCTGAGGACAGGATAACCACAAAATTCCCCCAGTGCCTTTGAGTGCAGCTTGGTAAAGCGCTGGTCAAACCAGACAGACCTATCTGCAGCCCATCACTAATCTCAAGCTAGGCAGCATCCACTGGGTTGATGGGAGGAAGAGAAATGGCAAACATCTCAGCTACGTTTGTGCCAGGGCCATAAAACATCGTCTATTCCCGGGTGCGATGGACTAATTAAGCAGCCTATCTGCAATCCATGTTGCAACCCTTTCTGGACAACAACCGCGTAGCAGTTGATTCCTGCAGTTGTATTTACGAGAGTGCACTTGAAAAGCATTTCTGAGGAGCTGGAGAAAACAACCTTCTCTGTCTGGCCAAGGAGACCAGGTCCCAGAGAAGACCTTTTCTATGGACAACATACATTCATGACTACTGGGAGAAATCTCCATGCCTGTCAGACCTGCAAGACGGATCCCAGACAGCAGGCAGCCCTCTCCCCTTGACAGCACAGCAGGATGCACACGTCTGTGGGGGCACAGACCCACAGCAGCAGTCAGGCACCCACGAGATGCTCAAAAGGCACCTGAGCTGCCCCACTCAGCAATGTGCAGAACAACAGGCCCTGCAGTTCTTCTCTGCCAGATTTTAATAAAAAACAAATCAAAAAGCCCCAAACTCCCTGGTCCCAGCAGCTCCCACATTGACCAGGGCTCATGAGTCACGGCCACAACCAGAGCCCAGCCTGCCGCTCTGGGATTTTTGCGCAAGCCTGTATCTGCGCAGGAAGAGCACGGTTATGACACCAGAGGCTCCATTCAAGACAAACGTAATCTCCCAAGATAAGGCTTGTCCGTGGTGAAAGGAAACTGGCTGCTTTGTTTGAAACCAGACCTCCGTTCTAAGTACCTTTTTGCATACGCTTGCATCTCCTCCGCTAAGCTGCTCGGTCCCGTGGGTCAGCACTGGGGCTCGTGCAACAGCAGAGCCCAAGAATAAATCACTGCAGCGGGCTCCCCGCCAGCACAGCCGGCGGCAGCGAGGGCTGCGGTCTTCTGTGAAACAGCCCTCCCTGGGACCGACTTAATTGGACCCTTTAGACTCGCTTCACATTTCCAAGGGAGGCCACTGTTCCCCATCACTATTTGCTCATTGCAGAAGCAAACTCAGGAGCCCTATCCATCAAAGCCCGATGCTAACAAAGACCAGTAACCAATTAGCAATCCCCCAACTGCCTCATCAGGGGTTCCTGAAACCTAGATGTGCTGCAGGGTGTTCACCTACTCTGGCTATGCTGCAAGACTCTTGCAAAGCAGCTTCGAGGTCGGCCGGGCTATTCAAGTTTTGCGCTATTTTTAGGGCTCCAAATTATGCAGGGATATCCGGGAAGACTTCACAGATCTAGTCCAATTCCCACAGAGTTCAAGCCGAAATTGCTCACAAACTTGTTTTATCCTCAAGGGTTTTTTCTTAATGTTTGGCTTATGCCCTCCTGCTTCTATTGGTATTTTAATTCTTTTTAAAAGAAATTCTTATTAAACACTATTTTAAAGGGAAAAGTATGCTGCAGTCTTTGTGGGCAAAACAGCTATTTTAAAGCATTTCCCACATTGGGAATTAAGGTCTACAACGTTTGAAAAGTCCATTCCCATCCTGCCTTTCCCGTTAGCTTTGAGCTGTTACCACAGAAAACATGGGAGAAACACAAAGGATGGAGACACCTGTAAAGGTGCATAGGCAGGAGAGCGCAATGCAAGCGATTTAAGCTAAGTTAGCCTTTGCTAACTTGAGAGATGGCAGTTACAACACAACCACTTGGTAACTCGCTCCAGTTCGCAGGCAGCTTTCATGCCCGTTCCCACATGGGTATCTGTGCCCCCTTACATCCCCAAACAACACAAGAGCCATCCGTCCCCACTGCACAACAGGGACCGCATCAGAGACCTGGGAGAAACCTCAACTCTGGGGCTCAACCACCTTCCCACCTCCTGGGCTACTCCTTCTCTTCCCGTCTGAGGAATGCTTCAGCTCCATTTTCCAGCTCTATTCTTTCTCTTTCAATCACCTCATCTCATCTCCCAGTTGGGGCTTTTGCTGGCTCATACTCCTTTGAATTTCAACTACCCCACAGCAAAAAAAATTTTTTTTTTTTCCTTCTTCTCACACCACAAATTATCATCTACAGCATCAGCCACTGTTCTGCTCCAAGGGCTTATTAATGAACGCACCCCGATTACACCACCACTTTCATGAGCTGATTTAGATCATGGGCTGCTGTTAATCATTGATGACAATCCTCTCTCTCTCCATCCCTCTGTCTCTCCAAGAAGATCCCCTCAGATCTAGACACTGCCATTGCAGTCCCCAGCATCACCACCTCTATAGGAGCCCCAGCTGGACGCAGAAACTACAGACAGCAACTCTTGCGGATGCTCAAATCTATCTCCTCTAACTTCATGCATCTTCTTGACTAAAGAGGGAAACTACGTGCCAAACTTCAGCAACTTCATTACCTAAGATTAGCTGGAATAAGTGCAAGGTGGTGTCCTGCAACCCTCCTATTTGCGGAAGCGCCCTGGCCATGCTGTCTGGCCAAGATCCCTAGAAGCATGCAAGCTGGAGCATCCTTCCTATGAGCAGAGCCAGCATTGGCAGCGGAGGGCATACTCCACAAAGCTGGAATTCACCCCTCCTCCTCTTAATCCAAAATAGCCCCATTGCCAGCTCACCAGGCTCACTCCAGAAATTGGAGGCTCTGGGGTCAGACGAGGAGAATGGAGTCGTAGGCTGGAGATGTGCCGTGAAGGCAGCAGCATGTTTGGTGGAAGTGGCAGTGCTGTGAGTTTAATGCAAAGGGGCTGCTAATGATCGCTAATGATCTCTGCTTCATTTTGCTTTTTTTGTTTTGTTTTTTTCTTTAATTAATGCAAAGCTGCCTGAAGGCAGAACCAGACACTTGGTTATCGAATCTATACCCAAATAAAGTGACTGTGCATGGCCTGGGGACAGCTGATGTATTAAGGCACAACCACAGCGACTCCCCAACCCGTTCATCACACCAGTGTTCGCTTCCCACCGCAGCTGGCTCAGAAAGCCACATGCTGCTGTGCAGAAAACAAATGATACTAACTCGCTTGTCTACAGCATATTATGGTTTGAAATATTTATTGCCACACCAATCGGAAGAAAGAAACATTTCTCTCTTGGACATAATGAAGAACACATTTCCAGTACTTAACAGCTGGAAGCTGGAAAGGTGGCCAAAGAAAATCCCCATTTTTTTTTTCTCCTTTAAAATAAGCATCTGGAAAACTCGTTTGCTGAGGAAGAGGCAC
>NW_009637351.1:0-10163 GCF_000690535.1 Cariama cristata | reverse complement strand
CAATTAAACTTGGTCACAATTCACAGGCAGGAGCTGATACGATCATATCATGAGTGTGATATCAACAACGTGTTTTCTGTCTGCCCCTGGCAGCTCGACTCCAGTAGGATGAAAAGAGGCTGCTTTATTTAATGAAATGCAGCAACTCCCCCATGCAGAGATTTTCAGTATGGTTTCCATCAGCCACTGAAACATCAGGGAATTCTTTAATCTCCACCCCGCATCTCTTCAGCTGATACACTCTGGGCGATGATAATGTGGTCATTCCCCTGGGATGGCAAGCGAGCCCCCTCCAGCCCCCCAGGTGTACCCATAAGCTTCAAGCTGTCCCTAGGAGCAGCTCCTCCAGCCCAAGTCGGCGTGAACACAGCAGAGGGAACGACAACTGGCACACGCACTTGCAAGCATGATTGCAAAACACTGCTTTGTCCAAGGCCAGATGCTCACACTGAACAACGAGGGAACCCCTATTCCTTCTGTCCGCTGCTCCACCATCGCTCCCTGCACCCTGAGTGCAACCCAAGGTCTGGAGCCAGTTGCTGATTAAACATCGTGGAGCAGCAGTGTCGAGCCACGGTGGGAGGGAGCGGGGCTACACGTTATTTGCCAACACAGATCCGTGCCACTCATCACCTCTGAATCACAACAACTTAAAGCTGATGCCAGGTTGCCCAAACCTGCTGCCAACTCCAGGCATCTCTGTCGAGGAGGCTACGGCAGGCCCTGCCAGACGGATGCTGCCCAGGACAACGCTTCTTGCCCCAACATCTCCAAGAAAGCCTGCCGTCGGATGCACCCATTGCTTTTCCCCGAAGTGCGAGCAGCTGGCGAGAACAGAAATGCTCTGCTTTGGACAGGCCGTCTGGGAAAACATTTCTCTTCTAAATTTCATGACAGGTTTGAATTCTTTCAGAGGGAGGACTAATGTGGGGTTGTTTTTAAACAAGTGCTGTGTTATCGTAACTAATAACAGGAAATTAATGGCCAGCTATGTGGTGGGGACAGAAGGCAGTCCCTCTGGGCAGGCTGCTGACCCTCCCCACCACGGCCGTATCCCGCGTGCCGGCTGCGTAGAGGAGACTGCCAAAAGCACCGGACACCCCTCAAAGGACCAGCAGCAGATACAAAGGGAAGAGGGAAGGCACAATCCAGAGCCAAAGCCTTCCCATGCACCCCCATCCAATACACTCTGTCTCCCGTAGCTGTGGGGCAACTAGAGCCTTTGTCTGGATTTGTTGCATCTCCCCTGGACACCAAAGATGTATCCAAAATGAAGCGTGCCACCTCCCCTGCCTTGGGGACAGACAAATAGACTCCTCAGCCCCTTACCGGATCCCTGGCTGCCACGTACCAGCCACTGGGAGAAAAAGCTGCTTCTGGCAAGTACAAGACATTTCTTTTTGAGAAACAGAGTTAGCTCATGCTGTTTTTCAGCATTCAGTTATCTATCTCAGCAGGCAATCAGGCTTTGCCAGAACAAACAGGACATCAAATAAACACCACATTAAGATGAAGCACGCTGTGGGCACGTGCGGTCACTCTGGTCTCGAGCCCCAGTAGCTCCCGCGGCTCAGACATCTGCAGATGCTTTGCTCGCCGTAGAGCCCTGCTTTTCTCTGCCCTGCCCCAGGGCTGCCTTGGGGGGACTTCACTGCAGAACGCAGGTGCCCAGCCCCAATGCAACAGCTTCACTTAGCTGAGAACTGATGCTTTCAACACACCTCCAGCTAGCCTGGTCAGAAAGGTTTCGGCACACAAAGCAGAAAGAGGCCAACAACGAACAACATTGCTCCTGTAAGTGCTTCTACTCAGATAGCATCAAGCCAAAAGCAGCACTAATCCACCTGCTCACGTTTTTAAGACCGAATTTCAGGCTGATGAGGCACATACAGGCCCAGTAGCCAGGGACCGGAGGAAGAGGTGCAGCCTAAAACTTCTCAAGCCCAGCAGTGTGTTTCAGGTCATGCTTCTGACCTAGTTTCAAATCCGGGTGGCTTCTATTCGCAGAGCACGGGGAGCTGTGCCGTGGCACCCGGCCGTGCTGCCGGCAACGCACCTGTCACCCCCTCTCCCTTTCAGCAACCCGACCCAGGGCAGCTACGCCATGACCGCGCTCACATCCTGTCCCAGCCCTGGGGACACTGAGGCACGCGGGGCAGGAACACTGAACCGCACCAGGTCTCACTGCTGACGTGAGATGCAGACCTTGGGACATGGGGAAAATAAACCCCAAAGCCTTTCCAACACCGGCACCACCGACAGCCATCTCGTGTTTCCTCCTTCCCGGTGGTGTAGGTCCCTAACTGATCGGTCCCACCGCTGCTGAAATCCAAGCCCTTATCCCCACTCCCCGCCCAGAAAATAGCATCACCAGGGGAATTTACTACCCCTCAACGCAAGAAAAAAGGACTGCAATTCAGATACTAGTTATGGACAAAGCATAAGCACAGGAACTCAGCACGCCCCGAACACCCGGCGCACATCCTCACTGGAGAGGCGTGGGACCACCAGCACCGCAGGCACTGCCAGCTCGTCTCCATCAGGCTCCAGGACCTGCTCTGCCGTCCGGGCAGGGACGGTGAGAGGGGCAGCACGCAGCCCATCACCGCCCGCACCCGTACTGCTCCTCTGAGCCACGGAGCAAGAATGAAGGATACAAGGCTGTTATTTTGGAAGCGGCAGTAGCATTGTTGTAGCACGTCTTGCTAATATGAGATTAATGAGAAGCTTTTAATGACCTGGCTTGAATATCCCAAACCACCTTTAGAGCAGCTGCAGAGAGCAGCCCTTTAACTTCTGTCCTTTGCTGAACACTCACAGTTCTTCTAGAGGCAGGGACCTTGCAAGTGCAATTTAGCGTTGAATACAGCACGGTGTATAACAGCACTATAAATGCCGTGGGGGCAATAATAAGCGGCTGTTGGGAAGCAGCGATATCCCTCAGCAGGATGCATGCTAACCTGAGCGGGTTTGGCTCACAAGCTGTTAGATAGCCTTACTGTGCAGTCCAAGGGAGGCTGCTGTACCGTATGGCTCTGCTCCCAAGGGGAGATTTATAAATATTTTCCGAGATAAACATTTGTAAATACTGTCTTTCAACTTGTCTGAGACCAGATTCTCGACCTCCTGTTTTCAAAGAGAGTCATCATCTTCAAAGGAGGGGAGGCAAAGCCATTCACGCAAACAGGCCAGCTACAAGCAATCCACACTGTTTGGCACTTGTCTCCAAAGCTGTTGTGGTGGGTGTTGATACTGGATGGTGTGTCTACCAGGCACAGCCAAAGCCTCCCCTGCAATGCCCCTCAGCACCGTTCCCAGGCACAGGGTACATCGCCCCGACAGCCTCCAGAAATCAGATCTGCCTGGGGAAACGCGATCGCCTCCATACCTCCGCTGCTGAGGGACAGGGGTCACATTCTCCTCAGATCACAGCAAAGCAGACTGGCATCTGACTCTGAGCCTCACGGTTCATGAAATCAATATACGGGCTGCAGTAGTAATTTCACCTCCTCTGCTCTTTGAAGAGTTCCCTCCCTTCCCCCTCTGCTGGCCACGAAACCAGACTCTGGGTGGTCCCTTCCAAGACTGTAAACTGGCTTGTTGAAAGCTTTAGCAAAAGAAAGGTCAGATGCCTTATAAACTGAGCAAAACCGATAGTGCTGTACAACTATTTGCCCGCTATTCAAAGGATACGCACAACCAGTTGCCTGCACACCTCATCCAGATGCACCCACGTTGCACAGGTTTCCCCCAAAACAGCACGTGAAGAAGCAACTCTTAGCACCGTGCCCCAAACATTCAGCTCTGGCTACAGAATGGGGCAAAGGCGGTGTGAGCTGTGGAGCTGCTGCCCTTCACTAGGGATGGTAAATAAACCTCCGTAGAGGACACAAACCTGTTGGGAAGCAGAGCTCAGACTCGGCACTCTCCAACTCAATGGGTCAACAAGTTAAGATGTCCTTGCAAGGAGCCACCATAAAACCCAGTCTGCTCTGCAGGTTGAGCCACAAGAGGGCAACAACATGGACACACACGTGGACACACACCTGCACACACACAGTTACACACGCACCAGGCTGATCCAGAGCCTGGGGGCTACCAGGAGGTGATTGCTGTGAAGCCACTGCAGAATGCTTACTGTAGGAAACGGAAAGAAAACATGGAAGCAACCGCAGTTACTTCTCATCAGAAACAGTACTTTCATGAGCTGGGCCGGACACCAGCCACACTGTCCTTGTAGACAGTGTTACGTGAGATTACGTGCGACCGAGAGGCACCGCAGAACACATGGGGGTGCCCAGCCCCAGCTTGGTTGGAACCGACTGCATGGACAGCAGAGCCCTGTCCCAGCACCTGGAGCACACCAGGCTGCCAAAGTGCCTAGGCTTGTTGGTCCCACCGTCTGCCTGGACTCACCGAAAGCACTTCCCGGGACTTCACTGTATCCTTGTTCTGATGGTTGGAAAGAAGGACGAGGCAGATACAAGGGGACAGAGAGCAGAGACAAGACCATATAGGCACTTGACAACCACCTTCAAGCCAGTTTTCAGCCCCTTTCCATGAGCTGACATCCACATGAGAAACTGCAACTTTGTGCTGCACAAACATGCTGCAAATCCCCTTGCCTCAGACCCTAACCAAAAAAAAAAATAATAATAATTGCCTTGCAGAAACCCCAACTGCCCAGTAATTTGGAAAAACCCAACTGTCCTACAGGTGCTCCTGTTGCTCTCAGTCTTGCCTGTTGCTGTAAGCCATACAGCATCACTGCAGGGCAAACATGCATTTACAGCCTGCTCGGCCCCTCCTGCTTCCCTGCTCCCACTGCCCAGCCCCGGGAAGGAACAGAGATAAGGGGAGTGCTACAGAAAACACAAGGGCTTAAGAAAGCTGCGATTTAGTGGAGATAAAAGGTCTGGGTGTGTAAGCACACACCACTGAAAGAAAGACCACTGCTGAAAGAAGGAAGGGCATGTGCGATGGCATGCGTCCAGGGTGGGGGAACAGCACAGGTATGTCCTTTACTCGGGAGGTTAAACCCAAGGGTTTAAGCAATAGCTGAGCTGTCCTTCTCACAGCACCACAGTCTGATGAAATATGTCCAACTGGCCTTCCATGGCAGTGGCTCTGCAGATGGCTGGTGGATGTCAGAGCACACGCAGAGAGGGGCCCCACAGCTCAAATGAGTGCCCTACTCCTCTGTCCCATGGCCTGGGGTAACCACTCAAACATTTCAGGCAAAAAGCAGAGAAGAGGGAAGCAAAGCCACATGGGTCTTGCCTGCAGCACCCATCCACCCTTCCTGGAAGCAGACCTGCTTCTCTGCTGGGTGGGCTACAGCACCTGCCTTCACCCTGGTTTGGGTGAGCAGCATGTGCTGGAAAAGGCTGGATTTCCAGCTGCATTTGTCAGTGCAAGAGGTCCAGACCTGCCCTTTGCTGACATTAAAGGTAACACAACCGACTCATGGTTTCTTTCACCTCCAGGGAACTGCCTCCAGTCCTTGTGCTCATGGCGTGGATTTAGGCTGCGTCTGGATCACAAACACCGTAGTAGAAATTGGGTGCTGGACTGGGGGAAGTAAAGCACTGGTGTAAAACAGAGGGTGTAGAGCAGCATCCTCCTCTGACTTGGGCTGATGGTGTTATGAACCCAGCCTCACCAAAAGCTCCCAGCACGCTGTTCTAACAGGTGCACAGACCTACTACCAAAATCATTTGAGATGGCCACCTTCAGCCAATGAGCCAAGTTAATGACAAAGTGGTGGGGAAGAAAATAAGGAATTAACTGGACAGAAAAAAAAAAGTCACATCTCCAAGCAACACGGGACTTGCTGTATCAAGAGCAATGACTGGAGCTCGGCAGAGTCCAAACCAGCTCTGGTCTCCTACCCAGTAAATCTGAACTAAGCATTTCAGCTGCCAGCCCCAGGAAGAACCTAAGCCAGGAACAGTATCTTGGTACAGCCCTTACTCTGAGCACACAATTCCCCAGGCTCCTTAATAAGTCATATTAATTTTTCACACTGTTAAGGGCAAAGCAAACAGTTTAGACATTTCTGTACCTACATTAGGCTCTCAAGCACATTTGCTGCATATCTTATCAGCACAGCCTTAGCAGCCCTTCTAAGCTGTTTCAAGACTTTGGCCTTCAGAAACTTCGAGAGGGAGGTGGAAAACCCTCTATTCATACTTACCAAAGCATAGCACATTTTCAAGAGGACATTCCCACCATCCAGGGCAAACAAACGTTCCCAACTGTACATTCTATGAGTTGTTTGAGTTACAGCAAGTAATATCAATCCAGGTTCACTGTACAAGACAATTTAAATATTCTTAGCAGTTCCTGGGCCAGTTTACAATGGAAATGGAGAAGTCAGACAAAAGAATACTTGTTTCTGCTTTAGACACCTTACAGGTTAGTTTACACCCAGAGTTCTCCAAGCACAGTTACATCAGCTAGGACCACAAGCTTGTTGGAATGGGCTCTCCAAAGCGTGCTAGGAGCTGTACAAATCTGGGACCTGCACCATGACCAGACATTCTAGGTCCTGCAGTACTAAAAATAATAAAAAAACCCCAAAACTATAAAATAGCTATAGTAAGACCCTTTTCAGTACTGACAAAGCCTTGCTGATTTCCCAAGTTTATTCAGGAAGCCCTTGGCTAAATCATGGGCTCAAAAAAGAAACACTCGAGTCCCCTTCCACAGAATACAAATAGGATTTTGTCCTCTAGACACTGGATGAGACTTGAAACAGCTCCTGCTCTTTCTGTGGCCAACAGCGATTTAGATGTCTGTGAAGTTCCCAGAGCTTTCTGGGGGGGCCTGTGGCAGCAATGTAGTGATCCCACCACAACACAGCATGCCCACAGATAAATGCCACCTGATCGACCGTGACAAAAAGAAGTAAAATCTTCTGTCTTGCAGGGCACAGTGGGCAGAACAAGGTCTTAGAGCATCAGCCCAGGTGCCAGCACTACCCGATTCACCGAGGAAGAGCTGCCTCACCCTCTCCATACAGCCCATAACATCACCCCAGAGCCCTGGACGTCTTTGCTTTGGCCACATCAAGGAGTTAAAACCCAGACGCCACAATTCACTACTTTACTTGCCACCACCCTTACAGCTCTGAACTTGTTACAAAAAGGCCTTCTGCAATCATGGCAGTGCTTGGGTGTCACCAAGAAAAGCCTCCACCTATAATGTGCTGAATGGTGCAGGGGCAACCATATCATAGAACGGTTTGATTGGAAGGAACCTTAAATACCATCTCATTCCAACCCCCCTGCCATGGGCAGGGACACCTCCCACCAGACCAGGTTGCTCACAGTCCCATCCAACCTGGCCTCGAACACTTCCAGGGATGGGGCATCCACAGCTTCTCTGGGCAACCTCTGCCACTGCCTCACCATAAAGAATTTCTTCCTCATATCTAATCTAAATCTTTCCTCTTCCAGTTTAAAGCCATTGAGTTTAAAACCATCTTCTTAACCACACAACTGAATCTTCCTAGAAAACCAGGACTGCTGCAAGCTCAGCTCTTAATTCACACAAAAAAAACCCAAGAGAGATTTTAACCTTGACAAGGCACAACTAGTATGGCTGTGACACCGCCATTTCCCATCAGAGAGGATTTCAGACCTAGCCTGTCTGTAGCCCACCCAGGTCTTCTCTTCCCTTGCGTTTATGGGACCAAAAAAAAAAAAATCCCAGTGTCATGCATTTTACTTCCAGAGCCGCAGGAAATCCACTCCAAGTCGCATGCCAGCTTCAGCTCCAAGGGTTTCCTTGGGCTGTCCTTTCAGTGACAAGGAAGAACAAAGCAACCTTGGCAACTGCCCATGCTACAAGCAAATATTTCCCCCATTACCCTGAATGGAGTGGATATCCTGTTGCAAACCTGCGCACATGGGAAGGGTCAGGAGGGGAAGGAAACGGAAGAGGATGAATTAGCTAAAAACTGGCACAAAGGGAGAGGTCTCGGCTTGCCACCAAAGCCACTGAAAGGCTTTTCATTTTAAATGGCCAAATGCCAAAGATGAATGACTCACACAAACCTCAGAGGAGTCCCAAGACCTCCAGCACCCAAGAGTAATATACCTAAATCCTTCCTCCATTGGATTTGGAAGAGGATACGGATGCTCCAGCTCTGACATCTTACTTCTGTCTCCTTGCGAGTCCAGTTCTAGGTGGTGGCAAATGCCATTTCCTTTCTGCTCTCCATTCCCCGTCTTTCTCACTTCCACCTTGTCCATTCCCAGGGCCAAGTAGTTTTGGAAGGTCCCTTTCTGCACTACCGTCAGGCAGCAGCTCCAGGTCCCACACGTACAGAGAAGACCTGGCTCCAGGAGGAACACAGCCTCCCTTGCACTACGTATTAGCTCCCTGCACCAAACCCAACTGAACCAAGCGTCCAGACATTTCAGCAGCATCGCTTTTCTCTAATTCTTCTGCACTGCTCCTGCAAGCCTTGACAACACTGGGTTTAAAGCTATAGTTGTTAGCAGATTTCAACAAAGCCAAACCCAACACGCGCAAGCACGTTTATTCTCCTAAAAATCTGCGTTACAGCCACACACTACGTTAGCATTTGTCAGCAAGTTTCCCCACCATGACACTGCCATTCAGAGCCGCGTGAGCTGACCCAACAGCAGCGCATACCAGGGCCACGGCGGGATTAACATTCCCAATGCCACTGCTAACACCAGCAGAGATCTGCAGCCACAGCGTTTGCACGGCAGTTTTTGCTGCCGTTCGGTCATACCAGGCTCACGAGAACGTGGGTTTTATACTCATGATCCCGAGAGCCCCCTTGTATTTACAGTCCCCTTTAGAGAGACTTGAAGCAAGCCTACTCCAAGGCAGAAAGCAATGACGTAAAGAAAGAAATAAACAAAACCCATGCTGGAGTCCAGCCAAAATCCTCCTGCCCGCTAAGCCTGGGTAGATGTAGACTTTGCAAAAGCCTGGAAAAGGATTAAGGAACAGCTTTAGCAAACAGCCAGGACAACAACAGCGAAGTCATGATGAAGCCAGTGATACAGATTTCTGTTTGCAGTCACGAGTCTGTGTTTACAGTTTGCAACTCTGTGCAAATACCAGAAAGCCATTCTCTTCCCCTTCCCATCAGGGCTTGGCATCACATGCACTTAACTAGATCCAAGAGATGCCTACAGCAGCACGCCAACTATTTTTTGGTCACAAGGAATGCTCCAATCCACAGTGACGGGAACTTGTAGGAACCCATAAATAGAGCTCGGCTGAGTGTCTGTGTATGAGGGAGAGCTCGGTATCAAAGCAGGCAAAGAAAGAAACAGGAAAGAGCAACTAAACACATGTGTGAAAAGCTGTGGCAACTCTCAGGGTCTGGCCGTTTGCTTGTCACTGCATGGATTATGCAAACAATCACTGAAAAGACTCAGGATGCCAAGTAGAAGATGCAAAATTATTCTCAGGCAGAGAGCACCAACCAGAGCACAGTTACATACAGGCTCTGCCAGCAAATCTGCTCCATCAAAGATGCAGTTTTCAGCACACATAGGTACAATGGTAAAAGCCATCAGTGATAAGCAAATTGTCTAGGATAAAGGCAGCTTATTCCAACAGAAACTGTTCTAACTTCTAGATAACCACATACACCATGCAACAGAGACAAATGCATCCCTGCAACAGGAGCTCAGCTAATTTAACGCTACTGGCAGAGTCCCAGCTTCCCAAGGCAGACGGGGCTGGGAACAAGAGCTATGATGCTTCCTGCCACATCCAGGAGACTCGCATCTTCTAGGAACATTCTGTTATTTGACGGAGGGAAGGACAAGACAGTCAAACTGCTATCCTAACAGTTCTCCAGGCGTTCTGACGGACAAGCCCTAGCAAGTCTTGCTGCAGCAGCAGCAATTGCTGGCCCCCGCTACCTGCTCGTCCCCTCTGCCAAAGGCTGTCACCTTTGAGCAGACCCGTCAGGAAGGAGCACGTCCCCATCCCTGCTGCTCCAGGGCCACCTGGCATCCTAGCACTTTGCTGCACACCCTTGCTGACACTAAGTAGGTGATATCCAGTCCACCTAAAGAACATAAGGATCCATCTCAGAAGAGGACCGAGAAGTGAAGTGGATGCTGAGTCCCTACAGTACACCTCTGTTCTCCCTGTCTCGGGGTGGC
>NW_009637350.1:16221-36113 GCF_000690535.1 Cariama cristata | reverse complement strand
CCACAGGTACCGGGCGGGGGTTGCTGCGGGGAGCGCTGCTGGGGGAGCCGGGGCTCGGTGTGTCTCCGTCTGCCCAAGCCTGCCGGCGAGGACTTGGGTTTGCTACTGCTAGGCTTAACCGCGTTCCTTAAACCGTTCCTGTTTTAATTAAATGTCGGTTTTAGAGGATCTTCTGGCGAGCGGTGAGCAAGTGTTGCCGGAGGCCAAGGCCGCTGCCCAGCCCAGCCCTCGGAAGCCAGGAGAGGATCCGGTGGCTGTACCGAGCGAAGAGCTTAACCATGTTCAAAGCGGTGGAGTTTCAGGCGAACCCCTGGAGATGGAGTTGCCACGGACTCCAGGGAGCATCCAGCTGATACACAGGGCAGCCAGGCGGGCGAGCTGAGACCCCAGACGGGACAGGCGAGTGATGGATGGTGTGTGATGAACTTGGCAGGAGCCTCTGATGGCGCTTGTAAGGAGAGAAGCGAGGAGCAGCCAGGTCAGCCAGCTGAGAGTAGGGACTTGGACCATGAAGAGTGGGAAGTTGTTTCTGAGCACCTGGCCTGGGGGGAGGCTGGCAAGAATGGCAGTGTGGAAGACTCCGACAGCAAGGAATGGGAACAAGGAGACTGCCCTGATGGGGACTTGAAAGCAAAGAGAGTTGCCGCTGTGCCCCCCATGCTTCAAAATATCCACGTGACTTTCCGTGTGCACTACGTCACGCACTCTGATGCTCAGCTGATCGGTGTTACTGGTGACCACGAGTGTCTTGGCCAGTGGCACAGCTATGTTCCCCTCAAGTACGACAAGGATGGTTTCTGGTCTGAATCCATTAGTCTGCCAGTAGACACCAAAGTGGAGTGGAAATTTATCTTGGTGGAGAATGGGAAGGTCAGACGTTGGGAAGAATGCGGTAATAGGACCCTAGTGACTGAACATGAAGATCAAATTGCTCATCAGTGGTGGGGATACCATTAATGGGATTTTGGAGGCTGCTCACCTAATGGCAAACCTGCTTAGATTAATCACAGAGCCCCTAAACTTCACCCCTTCTTCAGTGGGACACCTCAAGTGCAGAGCTCTCTAAATCCTGCATCAAACCTGGGTAGACTGTGTGAGCGGCAGATCTCTGCCATCCCCTTTAGCAAATCATTTAGCAACCTGAATAATCCACTTCAAATGCATTCTGAAGATGTGCAGGGTAGGCTATGAAGGCATGAGCAGCATTCCAAGCAGCTGCCTGTCCAGGTAAATCTGGACCCTGGACTTGACTTTGTGTTGCTTTGAGTGGGGCTATGGGATGCATCTTTCTACCAACTGCTTAGGGCTTTTGAAGCATACTAGGAAGTGTGGTTACCTACACTGTAATAGGAACTTAAGTGTTTTAACTTATGTAATGTATTAAGTAAACAATAAACACTTTCAGACTGACAGCCCGTTACAACTTGATCAGTGAACTGACTCATTTTAGTAACTTTGATAGAAGTGAGTTACTTGACCTGAAATCTTAGTGCTACAGAATTCCTGAAAAGGGGCTGGCACTCTTTGGAGTAACAAAGGTTTAACCCCAAAGTACTTCATTCTCTACTCCCTACTCTCCAGGAAGCACCTCGGCTCCAATGAAGGCTTGGCAGGTAGGTCCCTTTTAGTCAGATCATCCTGCTGAGGGGAGAGCAAAGGTCAGAACGGACTGTCTGGGCTTAATGAATTACTCTGGCAGGGTGGGAGCAGGCTTTAAAAAAAACCTGGACTGCTGTGCTGGCTAGGGAACAGGATTCATTCTGCAAGAGTCAGGTGGGGCATATCCTGCCCACCTAGGAACAAGACCACAGTATTGTTAGCCACTACCTAGCTTAAACGCATACCTTTATTTTTTCCAAGACTAGCCTTTTGAACACAAATTTATTTGAAGTTGTGGCCTTCTGGTAAGCCAGATGAAGTAGAATACTTCCAGCCTCAACCAGTTGATACTTTTTTTTATGACAGAAGCAGAAAGCTCCTCTGTTTGCCTGCTTTTTGTATTTTTGGTTACAAATACATGATGCCACTTCAGCAAGCTGTTCTTTCCATAATGAGGAGCCTATCTCTAGCTTGCAAACAATTGCTTCCCTAGAGCGAACTTGGTCTGAAGAGCATAAATTAGCATTTGGGTTGGAACACTTACTTCAAAAGCACATTGCTGATCTAATTGCCTCTGCTAATTCTGTCCTGCTTGGCACGGTGGCGCAGTCTGAATACATGAAATAGAATGCATCTTGGAGATAGACTGGAAGATGAGCTTCAGAGGCTTACCTCCTGCATCTGATAGTTAACAGACATCCAGTTGGTGGGGCAATATTAGAGCTGCTGTGAAGAACAAGTGTCTGGAATCTTGTTAGTAAGACTTCAGTACCAGCTGTTCCCTGAAACAAGCCCATTGAGAGTGGGCTGGGCTGTCGGCTCCTGCAGGCATAGCCACAGAATAGCTAAAGAGAATCTTTGGGGGAGCATTGAGGGGAGAGTGAAGAGGGAGAGCAACTAAGGCAAATGAACAACTGTATTGGCAAGTTGGAGTTTTCCTGTTCTCAGGTAAAACAAGCCCCTCCCAGCTGTTGCTACATGAGAGAGCAGCTAGTTCTGTGGGTCAGTTACTTCTGCAAATACTAGCTTTGCTCTCTGGTGGTCTCAAGCAACCAGAAGATTCAGGTGAATAAATTTCATTTCCTTCGAGAGACCTTTTATAGAAGAGAGCAAGGTAGGAAATGTGGGCGGGAACTAAACTCAAGACTGACTGTAAGCTTTTTGTTAACTGCTTGTCCAGGATGAAAAGCACCCCTGTAACTACTTCTGTGAGAGAAGTCTTGCAGGGCTGGAAGCAACGTGGTATCGTTTCTGGCAACTGACTCAAAAGGGAGAGGATGGTTCAGCAGGTTGTGGATGCTGCTTCAGCGGTCTTAAACACGTGCAGATGCACACACTAGTCTTCAAGTCTCTCAACAGAAAACTAATACGGGACTTAAGTTACTAAGTGAACTTAAAAGGAAAATAGGACATAGTTAGCATGCCTTGGGTTGAAAATTAAATGTGAATATGAGGCATTTTTCACTTTAGGGGCTACTGCTTTACTGTAACAAATACTTCTGCTGTTTAATTATGACTATACCTGCTGCGTATAAACAGAAAGCTCAAAGTTCTGTCTATGTGCACCACCACTGAGTACACAAAACATTTGTGTGGGTTTCAGTCAGTACCTTACAGCTTTAACTGAACAGCTAAAATTGTGCTGGAACTAATGGCTTGATACTTTAACTGCATTTTTTGCACCGTAGCTTTTCTAACAATAAATTTAAGTGACTGATATACCTAATATACAGAGGTGTAGTTGAAATAGACGTTGATCTTCAGAACTCACTGAAGTCAGAGCAAACATGTTATTTCCAGCTGTTTATAATTCTTTTTCCCATTAATGCAAGCTCTTCAAATGATGACATATTGTCAACTTGAAGAGCACTTGTCCAAAGGCCACTGCCATTTGAGTGTATTTATACATACATTGAAGGCTTGTCTGAGAAGATTAACTGTGGTATTAGATTAAGATATTCACTAGAAAGCCACTTAACCTACACTAGAATAGATTCTCTAATGCAATAATGAACATGTTTCAAACAGACTAACCCTGAGAAGTCTCTCAGATTGAGAACAATTTTTTTTAATTAAACACCCTGCACTTTGATCCCACAGACAAGGCATATAGTCCTCATGATTGCATCTTGCTGAATGATCAAGGTTTCTTCTAAGACCTGCACTGCTCTTTTGCTATAACCTCTAAATTATTATGCCATTCACTTCACTGCTTGCCCAGCAGGGCCTATGCCATGTAAATTAAACGTTACTTGTACGGTGAAAGAAAGAACTCTGGATTTCAGTATTATTGAAGGAGCTGATTAGTATTTTTTCCAAGTTTACACAGGTAATTTCTCATTATTGAACAATCTATTCACTCAAGTGTGAAGGTAGATTTTAAACAAAGTTGCCTTGCTGCATAAAAATGATTATGTTAGAATGGGCTGATGATACCTGTCTATGTCCTGGCTGTGAGACTGGAGAAGCTACACAGAAGAAACAAGTTCTTGCTGACATTCCTAAGTGGATCTAACAGCCTAACAGCCAGTGGCTCAGGATATCTAAAAGCAAATAATAAATCGTTTCACTCATAGCTTGGCAAAGCCAGAAAGGCTGCAACCAAAGATGTACCTTTTAAGTTCACCTGCTTATACTGCTCACAACAAACTTCTGAGAAATTAGACAATTTGATTACTTTTAGGTGAAACACTATCTACTCCTATTTGTGAAGTAGTTTAGTGTACAAGTGCTAAATGCTGCACCTGGATGGTAAGTTGAGCAGACAGCCTGAGACTGGAATGGGTACTGGGCATAAAGCAGTTTCAAGTCACATACAGAAACTTGCATTGCAGCTTGTTTGCTTCCTATTCACTTTGCAGGTGCTCTTGCAAAACCCATGCCCATCCCACATTCTCTCTGGGAGTTAAACTTACTGTTCGGAGTCTCTCCACGTGATCCATTCAAAAATATTAGACTTATATTTGGTTTTTTTCTCTAGGGGGTTGGCTGCCATCTGTGGTATCCTGCTGTGGTCACGATTTGCCTAACACTCCTCCTGTCATCCACCTGTATGACATGGAATAACACAGTGCTATTCGTGCTGCAAAGTCCAGGAGGCATACAGCTGCCCTAGGGCTCAGGAGTCTGACGCTTTCGCCTCCCCCGGCTAGTTCTTTGCCGTCTGCTGGTGGCAGGGAGGAAGCCCAGACCCATTCCCAACTCTACTGCATTCCAGCACAAGGATGTTAAGCTGCCTTTTCGCTTGGCAGATCTCCCTTCTCTCTGGCTATTTGTACCTCTCCACCTGCTCCTTTCCGTTCTCACAGGGCTGCAGTCTTTTGAAACTCCTTTTAGCTTGGCTCTCTGAACACAACTGAGAGCCTACTTTTCATTGACCTTTTCCAACCTGCTGGGCTACAGGGTGAATACGTGCTCTCATTCTCTACACCTCACCTTTTTCTTACGAAAACTTTGGTAGATCTGTCAAATATGTATAACAAGTCCAAACTGTGATACACAAGCAGTCTAAAATGATCCTTTCATTTCCAATGCAGCCCATTCCTAGGAATGGGGCGATGCCTTTACTAACTTTTTGACTAAGCTTGCAACACTGTTGCAGAAAATGGCAGGATCAGTGGAAAAAAATTATTAGGAAATACAGAAAACTACCTGAATTAAATAAAAATACTGTAACTGACAGTAGCTGAGGACAGCTTAGGAACAAATTGCTAGTCTCTTCTTCCCACATATGAAGACCTCAACCTAAAAAAACCTCAGAGATTTGATCTACTCTGAATACAGTTCTGTAGCTTCAAAGTCAACAAAACCAAGCTTGTATCTGCACAGCTTGTGCTCAGGAAGCTACTTCTGCTGAGCCGTAGCTACAAATCATTTGGTTTGGACAAAATCACCCAGTAAGCCCCTTGAATTCAAGCATGGCATTCCATGCTGCCACAAATCCAAGGCAGTAATTGCTTTTCAGAAAGCAGATAATGAGGAAAAACACTAATGCTAGTGAAGCTGCCCCACTGGCACCTCCCGCTGACCCTAGGGATGGTCTATTTTCCTGTGCTTGGGTACCAATTTATTGCAGAGGGCTATCTTGCCCCTTGTTTTGTTAGTAGCATTTATAGCAAGGACTTCCCTGCTACCAGGCCAGCAGCTTCCATGACCAGCTTCTCAGCCAGCCTTGCTACACCCTGAAGGGGCAGCACTATTAATCTGCTCTTCATGAACAGTCCCCAGACAAAAATCAAATGGCAAATTCTGGTAAAGTACTCAATTTGGGACAAGAACAAAGTTCTTCCTCCCGTATCTTTTTTCAACAACTATCTTGTTCCATGAGATACTGTCAAACACTAACGAGGCTTTAAACATCAATCTGATACTTTAGTGATCCTGTTCATCTTATTACTTTGGAATTGGTTTTAGCATTGGACAGTCTTTTAACCCAGTGCAGTAAGTCATTTGCCCACTGCTGCAAAATCCTCAAATGTCAGGAGACACAGGAGGTTTCAAAATTAATTCATGTATGCCAGGTGTGCTCAACATGCCTTCCTGTTTATTACTAAATCTTACACTAGGAATGGCCTTTGAAAACATTATTCTGAGGCACTCATATTAAGGGAAGGGTGTCTGTACTGGTGACTCAACAGAAGAGCATTTTGGAGACCAACTGAAAGTAATACACCCAGCTATTTTAGCAAACAACTTAATATGGGTGGTGGAGCCTGGCATTTAAATCATACTAGACTGTTACAAGAAAAAAAGTCAGCAGAGATTCCAAATGCATTTTTTTCTGCGTAAACATCACCTGGTTTACTTTTTATTGAGGGACATGGATTGAAGGAGGACAAAAAGTCCCAAACTAGGAACATAACACACCCTCAGCTGTAAGTCAAAAGACAAGTGCTATGCTTACAAAGCTAATCCCAAAGCAGACTGTGGAATCTCCATTTATACCATGATTCAAGCCAAATATCCCAACAAGCAGCTGAAGTTACATAAAAAACACCACTTGGTGAGTCCACTCTGCTTAAAAGAATCAGGGTATAGGATGAAATCTGTGCAGTCTTGCAGTTGTAGGTATGTTGTTCAACAGTTTATTTCAACATTAACAGGAGCCACAGGCAGGTTTCCTGCTTTTATTGGAAGTACTTGGCAGCTCTGTGACATCCAGATGAACTGGAATTTACTGAAGTAATAACAGTAAGTATGGAGGGAGGGGAAACCGATTTATTTTAGAATGAGAAAAAAAAATGCCCAACAAGCCATTTCAAAACTAACTTTCTAAAAAACAGGACGTGAAATGGTGTGCAAGATCCTAAACACATGGAAGAAATACTGGAACTTGAAGCAGTCAGAAGTGCCCTGTGGCCAGTGTCCCTCACAGCACACAGCTATTGAAAAGGTGTGCCAGTGAAAGAGTCTGCATTTAGATATTTTTCTACTCCTCTGTACTTCCCGCTCATTTAAAAGTAAAAACTGTAAAGAGTGTCATGGTTCCAGGCAAGAATTACAGAACTCAAAGAACTTTTATTATTAATCTTTAAAAAATGACGTATTTTAAACAAACTGTACATACGTGGAAGTAATCATGAATGTATATGGCATCTTCACTTTGATAGCTTTTTCTCCTTTTCCTTTGCTTTCTGTGTCTTCATTTCCCGAGTTCTGATCATTGATGACGTGGCTGAAAATAGCAGCAAGAACGGATTACCTGAACACCACCTTATGTTAAAATGATTTGAGGCCTCAGGTGCAGACACCCGAAGCTTTGTAAGATCCTCCCGCACGTTACACTGTACTAATCAAGCCCTTATAAATGCAACTTTAGTTTGCAATTCCTTATATGCAGGGCCTTAACAGAAAAGATAAAACCTAGTTATAAACAGGCACCACCTCATCTGCTTTGTGAAGCCAAACCACCAAATGCTGGAGTACTGGTGAAATGCTATTGATTTCAGAATCTCTTATGGGATGGTGTGAAATTGATATCTTTGGTCCAATGCTCATCAAAACGGGTTTACTTAGTGTGTACATAAAAGGCTTCCCCCCGCCCCCTTTTATATAGTAACTCTTGATACTTTACGGATATGAATATACATTTTTATGTGGATATAGAAAACAGGCAAACTGAAGATGTTAATGGATAGCAAAGAATAAAAATGAGAACACTTGCCTTACACTTTATATAAATAATTTCATTAATTTTACCTAGATCAGATCACTTTTATGTCCCTGGCATGTGCGTGCTCTATGATGTGGGGAAATAATAATTTCCCAAATCTATGCAGTCAGACTTAAAGGGGCAAAGGGGAAGCAACTGAAATGTGCAAAACAAAAAAATGCAGAGAAAAGAAATTCCATCTCACTTGGCATCTTGCCATAACAGCAGGTCATGAGCATTTTACCAGTGACTTCAAAGGGAGCGAGAAGAGAACCTGAAAAGTTCTCCATCATCACTGTGGTCATCTCAGATTTTAAAAAAAGCTGAGGAGGTAAAGATAGGCTTCTGAGGCCACTGCTGGGGAGCTATGGTTTTTGGAGTCTACTGCTTTCAGAGTATCTCTCAGTTTCCATGAAAGAGTCATCAGCTTGTTAAAATTTTCATTTAATCAGACATGGCAGCACACGAGGGCACCCCTGACCAGCTGCCATGTTTGAAATGTTAAGGATCTTGAAGCTTATTAGAGTTAAGGGGCTGAGCAACAATGTATTTTGGAGTTAATCTAATTACTCTCCTAGGAGCAGGATAATGTAGAAGCGGGTACTGCTAGAAAAACAGGCACATCTAAACTGACCTCATGCAAAAACACAGGTAGTACTTTGGCAGGTAACAAGAACAGTTTCTGGAGAGTGGGGTATTTTAAACAAAATAGGAATATTTTTGGTAAATTCTGGGTCCTTGTTTTTTTATCTGTAATGATACCACCAGGTTTTGCAGGCTTTCCATCTTGTTCTGTAGCCTCCTAGGTATATTGTCACTAGTTTCCATGGGCTGAGAGGATAGTGAGAAAATCTTGCATCAAGATGTTATCACAGATTAACAAAAAAAAAAAGTCATTACAAATTATTTAAACATTCCATCTAAAGTAAAGTTCTTAGAAAAGAAAATTTCAAACAATAAAACTTCGAGTAGCAAAGGAAATGAGTAAGAAGACAAGGTGATCAACAGAAATTTAAATTTAGTGGTATTTCTGTTTAAGTGAAAATACAACCACATTTCGATTTTGCCTATAAATTTCTCCATTGCCCAAGTGGGGAAAAAGTGTTTTATGTTACTAAAATAGTATTTATGCCCACAACTTCTAAGTCCCTCTTTGCCAGTAAAACTGCAAGGATTGTACAAAGGGAAGCAGTAGTGTCAGCTGCATTTTCCAGATGGAAAATTAAGGTACAGAAAGATGTAACTTACTAAGGACAGGACTAAAACCGGAAATTCCAAGTCTTGGAAGATCCAGACCAGTGCAGAATTCCATAGGCATTGTGCCTGTCTGACTCAACACTAACACCCACAGACTGACACGGTCACACCACTGCTTCATGAACAACTACAGTCTCCCACACTGGAGCCTCTTCTGACCAGAACTTGGACTGTTTTATTTTTGCTACAGTCATCAATTCTCAAATAAAAAGAGGTAAAACAAAACAAAAAACCAAAGGAGCCAGAGATGGAGGTAACTGGCTGACCAGATTAACAAACAAAACAAAAAACCCCAAAACACAACAGAAAAAAAGTGATGCCACTTATCTTTCTCTTTGAACTGAGCAATGATTGGCAATTGGCTGAAGGTTACAGTTGTGACCTGCTAGATCTCCTGTGGTCTAATGGAGACAATCTGCGGTTTATGTCCAATTGCAGAGATATCTATACCACAAAGCCTGCAAGTTTCCTAAAACAGATGCAATCCAGGACCGAGGCTCATTGCAGGGATGGTTGCGTTGCTCTACAGATACAAAAATTTGCATGTACTCACGCACATAGCCAATTCAGCGCTTTGATGGGGAAATGCCATGCACATCTGCACTCTGCTTATGAACAGGCATTTCTTAGCTGTTAAACGTGCATTAAAAATACAGATGAGCTAACAAATATACACTTCATCTTTGCACAGCCAGACAGCTGGAGGAAGCAAATGTCAATAAGCAACAATGTTAATGTTCTAGTCCGGATGACTACTCAGCCCAGCTGTTTTAGATAGCACTCTGCATAAAAAGAAGATCCTGATGTTTGTAAAATGCTAAAGATGAAGTGACTGAGGAGAAGTATGCGTTAATAAAATAACACAATGCAGACATGCTAAAGTTGAAACTAGAAAAAAAATCCCACCTGAGAAGCAGGAAACATTAGTCCTTTTGAGCTCGTTGAAGCTATGGTTAGATTTTTGCCTGTACCAGAACTAGCTTAGAGCCAGGTGTGCAGCCTCTCTATTACACTCCTACCTGCTCATGTGCCCTCTAAGAGAAATGTTACTTTCAGGCCTTGAAAATAGAGCAATGTAATGTTTAAAAATGGTATTCGTTAAGTATTATTTGCAAATTTAGCTGCTTACTTGTTTTTCCTATTGCATCTACTCATTTTGGGGTCTTTCTGCCACTTTAGTGTAATAAAGCAGTCCTGACAGCCTGGCTTGCTGGCAAGTAATTAATAGACTACCTTGAAAATGTTGATCATCCTCACAAATATTTTGTGATGCAGGAAAGCTTATTTTTATCACTTAAGAGCTACAAATACTTAGCCTTACATCAATATTTTCAGTAAAGCCCAGAACTTTTCTAAATGTGTTACAGGAACCACAACAACTACTACAAATATTAATATTAGGCAACTGTGTTGCTTGTTACTGCAAATACTGATGTTAAGCATCCCTACGGTCTATGTACCTGAATAAAGTCATTTACCAGTTCTTAAATTTAGCAGTGTAAGGAATTTATCTACTCTTTGTATAATACATTAATTAGCTGCTACATTTTACTCACAATTCATTTATCACAGAAAAAAACCTTCTATTTGAACAGAACTGTGACAGGGCGAGGGCAGTCTGACGTAAGAAAGAGCAGGTCACATTTAGGTAAGTGGGCCAGAGCCGCTGAAGCAGTGCTTTAAAATGAACCATCAGTAAATTCTGTCTCAATAAATTTGCATATCGTAATTGCCGTTGCCAGAACCACAAATGGAAGACCAATCCCATGTCAGCCCTGTACATTCGAGAATCGCTAGTGTTTATGTTCAGCAATATGAATGTATTCCATAAATGATTTATTACAAAGGCACATAAAAAATAAATGCAGTATGAAGCAAAGGTACCACAATCATAAACCGCAGAAGACTGGGGACTCTGCTAGTTTCTACAGAATTGCTGGACGGCTATAACTCACTGTACTGGCTGGGAAGAGATCCAGTCAAACTCTTTGGATCAGTAAATGGGACCGGACTTACTTATCTGGGGGACTGTGGCTGCACCCTCTGGAAAGCCAGCCTTCCTTGTGGACAGTCTGTGCTCTGGTGAGGCGCTGGGGCCAGCTCCAAGGTCACCAGGTGGGGCAGTTAATAGCAAGTGTACTGGAGACTTTTCTCTGGATCTCTGCTCCTGAGAGACCTTCTTGGGGGAGGATGTAAAACGAGGAGCTGCTGAGAAGATGGATGCACCTCCTAGGAGATATCCAAGCAAAGAGCGGTGAGCATACACACCTGAAGAGAAACCCCCATACCAGCTTTGACGTTATCTCTGTAACAGTTACAGGGCTGGGTTCCCTTCATTGCACTCTTTCACCCTTTCCATTGCTTATTAGTAGCCAAGGTAGCAGGAGACTATAGCCTCTTTGCAAAACGTGCTTGTTTCTGTTAAAGTGATTGTCACACGAAGAACGGCCAGTAAACCTGGCTAGGAGAAAGTAGGGCATGCTTTTTCCTGCTGGCTACTCACTTCATGCTTACTTCCAAAACAGCCTGATGGGAGTATCACAGCTGCTAACAACCCAAGACTCCCCGTACATTACTGCTGACTTGGATCTCATTACTTAGGTATAAGAGGCAGAAAAAACAATGCTGCTCACACAAACTTGGATCTCATTACTTAGGTATAAGAGGGAGAAAAAACAATGCTGCTTACACAGTTCTGTCATTTCCCTCCTTACCAAGAACTGATTGATATGCTTTGAACTCCTGGCAGAAGGAGAGTCATAAGGAAAAAGAGACAAGATATGCATAGAAATACGCCATCAACAGATTACGTAACATATTCTTATATGTATGGCACATAGTCTGTGTGTAAAAAACCAAAAAGGTTGCATGCAGCTAATGAAGCGGAGATTTACTACAATTCTTCTCTTTTTCTTCCCATAGTCTGTTTCCTTATTCCTAACACCTCTCCTGGGATGTCTTGAAAATAATTTGGGGGGGTTTCTAACTCACTCCCCTTGTTCAACTACTACTCAAGTCTTCCATGTAAAAAATGCTACTTGCGGCTATTTTGGAAGCTAGGAAAAATCCCTGGATGTTGCAGTAGGTTTGCTAGAAGGCTGACAGTAACTACCCAGGAGGTTTTCTTTAATACTCAGAACTATAAAAAGAGGACCCGAAGTAGTCACTCCTTACATCCTTACAATCCTTACATTTCTGTTCAGGTTACTGAATTCACATCACCACATTTTGAAAGGTACTGACCACCCAGTACTTGGAAGGAAATCAATGGAATTTGCAATGACCTGATTCCTCTCAAAAGCAGATCCATATTTAGATACCTGAATACAGAATTCAAGACCCTAAAGTTAGTCACCAAAAATTTGACAATATTATCCATGCTAATTACACAAGACTATCGCTATTCATCAATAACTACCATGGAAGGTATCCATTTTAGGTGTGCTGATATCAGCCTCCATGGAGCTGGTTTGCAACAAGATACAGAGACTTTGTAATAGCACCTGCTAAGAGGTATTAGAGTAAATGGCCTAAGAAAATATACTGTATTTGGACTGTATTTTCTGTAATATTCTGTATGTTCCAGTTTGACATCAACATGGCACATTCATCCTCAAATGTGGCCAGTGAAAACTTACCAAGGGATGTAAAGGGCAAGGTAATGTCTTGGGGCTGAAGATCTGCAGTACGTAAGCATGAAGGATCCCTGCAAGCAAAACGATGGCAAAACTTACATTCTGGAAGTATTATGCTAAGTTTTGGTAATGCTAGCTAGCCTTCAGAGTGAGAATGTGAAGCTCTCGTATGTAATCTCCAGATCTTACACATGAAAATTAAAAGCAAACAATGTAAATAAGTTCCAGAGCTTGCTCTTAGAGGGATGAAAGTAACATCACAGCTTTGTTTTGTAATTCCCAGGAAGCTTTTAGCATTATGCATAAAACAATACAAACAAGCTCAGGGCTAATGCTATAGTAAAATAGCCTTAGAAACTGAATCTCAAATGAGTACTTTAAGCAGCAGGTTACTCAGCTAAGTGAAAGCACTTCTCACCGTCTGAAAGTATCATTTTCCACAATGCTTTCAGTAGCAGAGCCTCTAGCTGCAGTCTCCCTGCATGGAAAAACATATCACTGTCAAAACCACAGCAAAAGCCTTGCCAGTAGATTGCTACACTTCCAATTTTTAGAATATAAGCTTGTTTTTTAAGCAGAGTGCAATGGCAGTCGCATTCTAATAGTGAAGAAAAGGCATCGTAAAATTGTTATACGAGTTCACTTAAAAAAAGTCTATTAAGAGTAGAGTGAATTAAGACTACTGAAGTAATGGGTATCTTTGGGAAATAAAGGACTAGATTCATTATGAATACTGGGTAGTCATAAAGATGGAAAAAAAGACAATAAACTTCTGCTTTCAACAACTAATGTCACTGCAATCTTCCTTCTGGTTACTCACACAACAGTGCTTCTATTTAGCTTCTTCAGACCTGCTTCAGGTTATTAGGTGCTTTTTAGCCCATATTTCACCTAATAGCATCAGATGACAACTATAACATAAATTCTTGCTTTTTCCAGGTTTGGACCTATGTCTTTTCTCAGGCGCTGTAAATTCTTAGAGTACAGTGGCATTTGATGAGAGAACGGAAATGGATCATTGATTAATTTCCAAAAAACAGCTAGACTCATTGTAAGTATAAGCATTGAGAGACACTTGGAAGTGTTCCAGCGAAGTAAAATCTTGCTGAATTTAATGCTGACCTTTGTAGAAATGCTCCATTTCCACCAGCAGCTCTGCTATTTTATCTGTATCTACACAAAACCCACTGCTAAGCATGCCTGAAGCATACAAAGCGCTATCTTACTTTACCACACAAAACCTTCTTGCTCTATGTCAAGTTTTTTGTGACAACCTCAGCTTTGGAATGGACAGGAAAAAGAAAAGCCAAACAAGTAAGATTTTTTATAGCAAATGGCATTTGCCATTTGGCATCTTATATTCTGATATGGTAACTTTGGATACAGCACAACTTTTAACTAAGGCACTGGGAAGAAAAGAAAAAAAACCTGGGCTTCATCTCAGTTTTCACAGGAGACAATCAACAAGATCTTAGCTCTGCTGAAGCTAGAAGCATCTTGTTCCAGATTTCTATATAAAGGTCCTCTATTTAATTAATGAAGTATCTATTTAAAAGGAAATTCATGAACTTCTACGAACTTCGGCAATGTCCTGTGGATGCCATTACCACATTTTTCCTTACAGAAAATGCCAAGGTGATGAATGCCTTTTGGTAATCCGTCTCACTGTTTAACACCAATTCTGTGGTATGTAGAAACACGAGCTTTGGAGATTAAGGACACAAGCCTGGTCAATGAATCTTATACGTCACTACTTCATTGAGCTATCTCAGAATTTTGATCTACAAAGAACTTCTAGTCTTTACTAGAACATAAACCATTATTTTCTTCCCAATTTTTAAATCCATTTTGTAGAACAACTTTTTATTCCTCAAAATATTGTCTGTATTGTCCTACAGTATTGACTCGATCAACATCTGTATTTGTGTTGTCCGTGACCTTTTCAGAAAGGTGATTTCTCACCTCTTGCAAAGATCTGATTGTAGGCTGAAGACAGCAGCACATCCTCTACCTGCACCATCTCTGTGTAGAAGGATGTAGAAAGACAACATCAGAACTGGCACCACCAACAGCGCAAGATAGTCATGTACTTTGACAGACAGCTTTGTATGTTGAGGGATGATTAGATGTGGGATTCTCCCATCCTCATTTCAGCTCTGCAAGAGAACACTGTTGCAAGGGAGAAAAATTCTCATAAAATCCACATGGTCTGAACCATAAAACCTGGCAACCTTATGTAGAAAAGAACAGTTTCTCCCACTGCCACCATAAACAGAGGCCACAGGCAATAACCATGTAGTACAGGCTGGCAAAGGACACTGTTGACTGTCATGCCTCCAAAGGACTCTATGATCGGCAAAGTCAAGGTAGGAAGATGTAGTACATTTACTACTTAAAAAATCAGACACACAGACCAACTTCTGTACATCAACCCTTTTTCCAATTGTGAAATAGAAGCTTCTGTATTTAAGCTGTCAAAAATTTGCATGTGATAACAAGCAGATCTTTTGTTCAATAAAAATACCTGGGAAAAGTAGAAAAACCCAGAATACCAATGTGATTTTATTCCACCATTATGTATTATGGGAGAGGTGTCATGGTTTAAATAAATTTGATCCTAATCAAAGTCCATGAATTATATTTTCCTTTATGAAGTATCCCTATGTTCTGGATTAGAAACATCAGAATTTGTGCTATATTGATTTTTCAACTTCACGTACCACTGTCATTATAATTTGTTACGTTAAAAAATAATTGCCTGCTTCAACAATGAGAGAAGGGATATTTACATAAGGTAGAAAAAGAAGAAAGCAGTTCCAAATGAAAATAAAAGCAGAAACAGCAAAAAGCAAGCAATAAAGGGAAATGGTGTAAGTCACCTTCTATTTCCCCAGCACTTAAAGCATCTGAGGAACCTGACAAATAACAGAAGCTTTGGAAGCTTTCAGATTATCTCGAGCTTATTCATAAGCCAAATTTTCTTGCAAAAAGGCATCCTATACTGCTCCTGAAGCACATGAATAGCCAGCTCCTAGTTTTCGAAGGCAATAAAACTACAGAATACACAACAGCAATAACAGTGTACTACTCTTACATTGTATTCCTCATGGTTGCTAAAGGTGATTTTCTCCCACCATTGCTGTCATCCTTGCCAAGATCCACAGAGCGAATGTCATTGTCTGAGCTTGTTAATTCTTGAAGAATCCTCTTTAGATCCTGCAATGGTTCTTCCTTCAAAATGCCTAGCTTGGAAGGCATCTGAAATAAAATAATTCAGTTACGAAGTATTTATAAAGGCACTCTTTTTTTTCAATTCTTATATATACTCATCCAAAGTCACATGTTTTTTTCCCCCTTTACTCTTGTCTTACCAGTTAGAAACAGGGTGGATTTTTGGTAATTTTAGTTAAGAAGTGTTGGAGGCTAGATCATGATAACTTGAAGACTGTCAAAATACTCTCTGAATATGATTGCACTCTTATCTGGAAAGTTATCTGACAGAAATGTGTAAAGCAACTAAATATGATTGAGGGAGATCACAGCTAACATCTGCACTTTGAATAAATGCTGTAAAAAGGTTACAACTACTGTTTCAAAGTCAAACACATTAAAATAAGCCTTGAATGATGAAAGCTTCCACCCCACCCAACACAACCATTACCTTTTTCAGTACTCAGAACCAATAATCTTTGCTTATGTGACAACTCTGTTTTCTCCTTTTTAACTTGTGATCCCAGGTATTACTGTAGAGTGCAGAAACACAGCTCTGAAGACAGAAATACGAGTCTATCAGGGTTGTTTCTAGGCACTCATTTCTATAACAGCTGAGTTGTGTGCAAATATTAACCACTTTATTATTGTCACAGCCATACTCTGAGACAAAGTGCAATATTACTCTCATTTTACTGATCAGGACTTGAGGCAAAGGCCTGGTTCAAAGAATCCTTTCTTTCTGTGAAGAACTGGATTTTTCAGACTACTCAGCACTTCACATGTTCAAAGCGCTGCTCCCACTGACTTATACTTCATCTGTGGATGCAACTGGCTAGAAACATGCTGCTAACATGCTCTCATTGAAAAAAATGTAATTTCCAATGGGAACACAGTAGTTTCAGCAGAGCTTATATGGAGAACAAATCCTCAGCTTCATAATGGGTCGATGTGATACTGAGTCAGACCAAATCCTTCTTTCCTACATTCTGGCTAAGAAAACTGGCTATCGACCAGGTAGTGTCTCTGTCTCAAACGTTGGCCTTGCTTCATTTTGTACAGTAACTAATCATGCAGGAACCACAAAGATTCAAGTAGGCCTTGAATCAAGTTCTCCTACAACCTGTTGGGTCCTCACTATGGCACTACATTAAAAATTGGTCCTTTCTCCTTCTTTATCTTCAGAAGTATAAAATGATTAACTCAAAGAGAACGGGAGTGCCTGATGCTGCAGGGATTTCACAGAATTAACTATCCTTTGTTCCTTGATGAAAATGTTTGTCACCACATCAGAAAGGAAAACAGAAAATATTACTGAAAAGTATCTGCATTAACTTGTGGTCTTCTACAGATTTTGAGGTAAAAATTAATGAAAAGACCTCTACCAATTTCTGTGGGAGATACATCAGGTCTCTTTTGGAGAATTACACTCAATCTGTATGGAAAATACAAACTTTTTTTTTTCATGAAAGATTTGTGCTGATGTTTTCCATAACGAAAAATTAGAACAATACTAGCATCTAATTTAAATCTAGATGAAGATGTACAAAAACAAAAGGTAGGAAAGACAATGATGTGCCTTTTAGGATAAAATTGGTTAAAATCAGTGAAGGCCAGCTTGGAGAAAGATTTAAGTATTAAAAGCCACTACAGGTCAATTAGATAATTAAATTTATCAGGAACTATGTACAAATCTATTTTCACTGCCAAATGTAAGTGATTTACAGCAAGTGAAGTACGAACAAAAAAAAAAGTGAAAACCAACTGCTTACAGATCAGCACCTTCAATTTTAATAGTTTATAAATGTTATTGGAGATAGAGGGAAGACAAACTCCTATTACGATCCATAGAATTTTTTTATTTTCTAGTTGCTTTTTACATATATTTCACAAACGGAAAAAAAGAAAATCTGAAAGGCCATAATGTACGAGAAGCTACAAAAAATTACTTCATCATTGGTGTTAAGAATTCACTCTTGGACATTCCTACCAGATGCTCTCCCATTTAGAAATTCCATGCTATTTTTATTCTCTGGAACATCCCCGTTTCCCACGCAGTTTCCCATTTTGAGGCAGGTACTCACATGAGGGGCACAGCCGGCCAAGCTCAGGGAAGGTGGCAGGACAGCAGAGTGCAGGTGGGACAGAGGCACTATGTGCCGCTGCTTGCCTGAAGCAGAAGCTGATGAGTAGCCTGGACCCTGCAGCTCCTGTGGAAAAACATGAGCCAAGCAGAATGAGCAAGTATAGCTAAGCAGAATAAACGGGTATAGACAGCATCCCCTCTGCAACAGGGCATCTCTTTTAGTCACATCTTTTATAATATGCATCACTCAATTCTCAAAACACTTCCTAGTATTTATTAGGTGTGCTCAGACATAAGCCTTTCAGTGACTGAACTGGGTGCAAGAGTGGCAGTTTAATTTATTTTCAGAATTTTAACATATGCTCTGGAACCAGTCAAGTAGAGGACATCTCAGGGCCACCACAAAATTAAACTATCCCACAGCTCTTGTACCTTTTTCTCTCCACTTGGGTGAGAATTTCTTTCACTGGAATACAAGATTCCCCGCTTTGTGTTCATATGAAGTATTTTCTGTATCGTTTATGTACATTTGTGTTTTGAATATAATATTTCTTTTCTCACTTAAAACTAGCAACTGGGTTGGGTCATTAAAATTAACAATAATTTCTTATGACAAAACTACTGTTCCAAGTGTACCATTCATTTATAGCAGTATTTTCATTGCAGTCTTAACAGTCTATTGTTTTAAGTAAGGCAAAGGTAAATAATATTCTCTATTAAACCCATTAGTAAAGATAGAGATTGGACTAAATCTATTGGGCAATAAAAATTCTGGGCTTTACAATAGAGATACTGGCTTTACATTACTGCATGATTTTCCCTATACCCTATCTTTCACTAATGCTATATAGCCAACAGATGTCAATTACGTGTCTTCCATTTTCTGCCTCAGATGCCTCATGGCCGTATTTCCTTTCTCCTTGTTAATATCTCTTTACTTCTTAAAAACGATTTTTTTTTGTGCTGCCTAACTAAATAGCATAATCAAATTAAACTCAGAGCCCTTGTTTCCAGCTTGTACGTAGCTTTGAGGTTGCTGGTTTTACTTCAGGTCTGAAGAAGGATGTGGGTGCCCAAAAGCTTATTAGTGCTTTCTATCTCTAAGAGTTACACTAGTAAAAGGCATCCCTACAGACCTTGTCACTCTAATTTATTTTTCATAATAATGCCATGAACATTTCTAAGCTTTTATTTAGCTAGGTCCACAAGAAAAAGCTGAAGGGTAACTGAAACCAAAGCTTAGCAGTTGAAGCATGTGGTCCTGCAGCCGTTTAATTTTTTTGTTGCCCTTACTGTAAATAGCACTTCCAAGTCACTGAAGTTATGGACAGGACTTGTGCAGCAATGAGGTATTCCATGTAAAAAAAGGTTTCAGAACACAAACTTTTTAGACTACTTTGCAATAAATAGGGTTAAACCTACAGTTAGGACACAAAATAAATGCACCTAACTTTATAACCATGCTTCTCAGTAACATACTTACTTTTACATCTAAAGTATGCTGCAGTCTAAAGCGCATTGCTTCTTGTTCCTGACACTGGATTATGCACTGACATTCTGCAAACTGCATGGATGCCTGTAAGAAAGGATAGAAGAGGCATAAATTAATTTTGCTAATTTTCTGTGGATTACGCTCTTTCCTGTTCTATTTCCAATAAAGAAACAACAAGGTACACATACAGACGCTTTATTTACGTACTGCTATCAGTATAGAAATACTGCAGTATGACCAGATGTCTTTCTTGATAGGCTTACAAAAGCAACTGACGAATTATATGATCCTAGTAGCCATAATATGCACACCATAATATCACAGAAGGGAGCTAATCCTATCAGGGACAGTCCTAGACCTACTGAGCACCTCCGGGATTAGAAATTCAACTCTGCTAATAAGGCAACACTATACACAAGGTTTTAAAATGGATGGCTGAAAACTTTGTTGACCTGTCATTGT
>NW_009637350.1:0-16190 GCF_000690535.1 Cariama cristata | reverse complement strand
CTCTTTCTTCTTTAAAAAGTTTACTCTGGAAAGGTGTGAGAAGATCTAATAATGTAGCCATTTTCCATTGAGTGCTTATCAGGACAGCAAGAAGAAGAGAGGAAGCTCTAAGCCAAAGCACAAAAATAGCGAGAGATCTTTATGAAACAGACTGCTTTTATCACTCTAGCAGAGTTCCCTCTTCGGTTCTGAAATAAAACTTTGCTCTCTTTCTGTGCTTCTTTATGGCTGCCACTGAGGCACGGGCAGGCTCCCTGAGGCACCATGGATGTACCCCTACAACCAGCAGCTTTTTGAACATTTAACTCTGAATCATTAATGACGAGCAAGATGGCCAATTACACTTCATGATGTTTATACAAGGGATGCTCTGCAATGGTATGTACTAGCATCCTATCAGATGACACAGTACAACCTTTACTAATTTCTAAGAATTGTTACACAGTGTACCATATGTGCTAGTTTTTAGTGAGCATCTGCCTCCACTGTGTCTCAGCTTCTCTGCCAGTTGGCTAGTACTCTGCACAGTGACATATACTACGAAGAAAATTAAGTTTCCAGTGTCAAGCATTTAAAGTAAGAAATGGCACCCTTGGGAGGAGGTATCACAATTACTTTTCTTTTATTATTATTTTTAAAGTAATAAAGCAATTTGAGAATTACACCTTACATGGAAATTTACATCCTGAAAAGCCAGAATTTTGAGCAGTTGAAAAGGACTCTTCCTTCTGGAAGAGCAGCAGCTCACCTGTAGGGCACCTGGGATTTATGAGCTAGTCAGGCCAAAATGTAGAACCTAGCCTTATGTGTCAGGTATGTCAGCAACACAAACCTCAACTAAAAAAAGGCAAATGAAACAACACAATGTTCTTGAAGATTTCCCTCAACCTGAGGGGCCCACAGCTGTCTGACTAAGGCCCCAGAAAGGCCTGAGCATGGACAAGTGTGTTGAGTCAGTGTGTGCCAATGCTCGGTTCCAGGGGAGCCCCTGTTACATAGAACAGTCTGTCTCATCTGAGCAAAGAGCTGTGCCAAGAGCCATTGGAAGGTCTGGAAGATTAGTCCACTGCCTAGAAGGTCAATCGGCTTTAAATTCCCTCAAGTTTGCGTTTCCCTGAGCTAGTAAGGAGTAAACCAAGAATTCTCTTAATGAAAATAGAAGCCTTTTACCATTGAAAAATGAGAAGACAGTCTTAACTATAGATCTTACAGTACACATGAAGAGGACACACTAAATACAACCTAGATAAGACATCAGACATTTTCTCTTCCCAAATGACTGTAGAGGAAAGCACCCAGAAGTCTCACTGAACTGAAAGCCGCTTTAAATTACCTTATCAAGGGCTGCCTCCATCTTAGGTATTTTTTCTTTCAGACGTTTGTCTTGTGATCTCAGGATCTCCAGTTCCCCAGCAATCTTACTATTTTCTACCGTAATACAGCTCAATTCTTGACTTAGTTTACTATTTTCTTCTCTGAGGTAATGCTTCTCCTGAATTTAAGAAGAGGACAACAAAGTACGAGTCACAAATTTATAACTACCTACATTATACATATTTGCTTTCTGCAAATTTTTTTCTCTTTGAAAGATCTGAGTTGACTCTTTCAGAAGCTTAGCTACTGCATCTTGCAGAAAGATGAGGTTTTGCAACAAGAATACAGGTCTTATAACAAAAAGTACAATTGGGCCAGTCCTGATGAAACAACACCTCAGATTTTAGATCCATTTTGAAACTGGAATTTTTAGCTTCAGGATCCACAGGACCCAAAGCCAGCGAAGGAGGAGGACAGGTTATAGTGAACAGATATAAATGACCATTCAGTAAACTCCAGCTATTGCTGACTGACTGATTTGTCACAGAAAAGGCTAGAAAGACCTCAGTATGCTACACAGATCCTGATATACACAGTTTACAACCAGAACTCCAAAGGAACACCTCAGAAAACAAAGAGGGGAAGTGCTGTGGGCCAAATTCAGAAGAATACAGAATGCATTAGTTGACATTTTTTAAAAGAACTGCCATGTAAGAGCCTGATTCTCATTGAAACTAGTACTGTTCTTCCATGGAGAACAAATAGATATTAAAACTTCCCTCTACACAGAGGCTAATGTATGTGGTGGAGATAGTCCCTGATACATGCTAGCGGGAAGACAGGGAAAGTGCCCTTTACAACAAGTTAAAATTCTCTTCGGTCCTTCTTGGGCCAATTGTGCTTTTGGTCACACATTTCTACAAAGAAAAATTTCTCTAAATACAATTCAATACTTTTACACGGAGCTCATGTGACCTTAGCTGCATTTGTCATTGCCTCTTCCAAGAATTTAATCTTGCTCTGTAATGCATCTATCTTTCCTCTCTTGGCTGTGATCTGCTTCTGCATTCGCACTGCAACTTTCATAGCTGTAAAAGACAAGGTTAATGCTCAATGAACAACACTGATGATGTATTCTGAGCTCTGACAAAGGACTCTGGAAGTTAGTTATCAGCAGTATGTTAGAATAAGTAAGTTGAACCAGTTTCCCATAGAAACTTATGTATGCAAACCACCCATTAGAATCAGCTGGACTTTTGTCCAAGGTAGTGGCACCAGACCCATCACACACACAAGACAAGAAGACAGCACTCCCTAGAAATATGCATAAAGATCGGTTTCAGTTTCACAGTTTGTAGTAAATGGTAAACTAAAAATATGCTGTCATCTGCAATATTGTTTCTTTATTTCAAAAAATATCTGGAATATTATTATAGCATCTATTGAGGGATCAATACTTACAAAAATCCTCTTCTTAAAAAGAAAAACGTGATTTTTGGGAAGTTCAATCCATAATTACCTTTGCCATCAGATCCCTCCATAGTCTTTAGAGCAGTCCTGGTCTGTTCCAGTTCAGCTTGGGCAGATTTCAATTGCATTTTCAGTCTGTTTGCAGAGTTTTCCATCTCCTTGATTTTATCCTGGTAATCCCTCTTCAAATCTTCAAATCCCTCTGGTGAGAGTAAGTAAAGATTGAAATTATAGTGACAAAAAATTATCATTCCTCTAGACTCAGATTACTGATCTGTCGCCTACTCTCTTTAAAGGGGTATTAGATATGCAGATAGCTAAGACATAGAGCAAATAACATCCACTGCTAACAAATGCACAACTAGTAGCTCATTGTCCTGCATGTCAGCAAAAGCTTCTGTTTTGCCAGAACCAAATGTGTTCTTTGGTTGCTCGCCAAAGCAACAGTTCAAGAAAGTGATATAAATCCACGCTTCTGAGTTCCTGCTGCTAGAACCAACAGCGTATTGTGAAAGTTAAAGTTATTAGTGAGAGACACCATTTTGCCCTGGGCATTCTTCTCTGCAGCCACACTTATGTCTGAACTGATCTAATTTGTCAAGCATTCCCCCACAACTCTGCTTCTCAGCTCTGTTTATTCTCTCTCTTCAACTCCTCCTATGTCACCCATACTGCTACAAGCCAGCCAGCAGTGTGCTCAGACTCTACCAACAGCTTGGCCCTAATTCCTCTGTGGTCATTCACTCCGGTAAGCCTGTCTTAAAGCTCATTCATCCTGGTAGCATCACAAACCTAAGGCAGACCTTCCATGTAAAATCACAGTATCAGTTTAATTCTTACAAAACCTAATGAGTTTAGAAGTATAGCTGAGTTGTGAGGAAACAAATGTTACCAATGGGTATTTTAAGAGTACAGGGGTGTGTAGAAAGCAAAGCATGTGAACAGTATCACCTGGCTAGCCGCAGTGCAGATTTAACAGAGGATCTCCCTAAATTTTGGTGATTGCCTAGGGTTGAGTCCCTAATTTTATTTTTTTTAATTAAATATTATCTTGATCACTTCCCCCACACATTAGTTGTGAAAACAATGGCGTTAGAACATAAACTTTTAAATAACGCTATAGCAGAACTACAACAAAATAGAAACAAAGTTCCACTGTAATTTGCCAATAGATGGTTAATGGGATCCACTAGCACTTTTAAGTAACAGTCAGGAAAAAGTGGTCAAGTTTCTATTCTGATTTACTAGATCCGCTTCTTCGGTCTCCAGAGTCAGGTGGTTTAAATATTTTTGCTCAGGGTAGTGAGAAACTGCCATGAAGATTGCATTCCCATCATTCTGTGCCAGAACCCCAAAACATGACATAGCCCTCTGAAACAATCTGACCACCCCGTGCTGGCAGGGAACCTTCTGCTGTACCAGCAGCCATATTTGGATTCAGCAAGCAAGCTACTCTTTTATTTTTAACATCAGCCCAATTTAGCAGCTATCGGAGCTGGGCTATTGAGGCTCCCTACCTGCAAAGCCAGCTAGCTCACTCCAGCTGGCTTGGAGTTCATTCATTAGCTGATCTTTTTCCAGTTTCATATTATTAAGCGCATGGAGCCTCTCAGCACATTTGTTAACCAGTTTAAGCTTTTCCAGTTCCAGCTCACTCAGTCTGGCCTCCATTTCATGTATTCTGGCTTCTTTCTCAGCCTTTGTAATCTACTTACATAAAAAACAATAGTAACTATGTGTAATATACATAATTATACAAAATAACCACAAAGACATGCAGACATCATCATTACTTGAAATCTCAGTTGTCAGAGGCAGTTTGGGGGCAAGAATGAAAAACAGAGTAAACCAGACAAATTACTTTTGTGAAAATTGTTAATCCAGGCAAAAGGGATATGCTAGCATCTGATCTGGTGGCTTTACAGCATGTTTAACCTTAGCAGGTGTATGATATGAAAATGATTCCCATCCTCTTGTAGCAGTACCTCCATATTCACTCCTAATGCTCAACTGTCTTCTCACAGAAGAGGATGAAATTCCCTATCTGGAGAGAATTTTTTCTGCAGATGGTGACCTGCATAAGACTACCGTATCCTGCAATTCTTGTCTGAGAAACAACCGGTTATAAACAGGGTCCTCAGTTTGGAATTCTGAGTGCTCACTGCTATTTCTCAGTAACACTTTGTATTTCTGGTTCTGTTACTGGTGTGGACAACTCTATCACCAAGGTCAGCGTGCTATATTCCAGCCTTCACAAGCCTTTTGGCAAGTGCTTTTCACCAGTGAATTATTCATTTTTGATGGCCATGTGATAATACTATCCCTCTCTGCCCACTAGCTCTTCTAGTGCTGTTAAATTGAAGGTGCATTGTCTGACCTGCTTTAAAACCACAGTATTAGCACATTAAAACACAGATTTAAACACAGGAAAGATTTGCAGTCTCAGAGACATAAATACAGCACCATTTGCACACCTTAAGTTCTTCTACTTTGAGTTTCCAGTCATTTATTTCTTTTATAAGCTGCGATTTCTCAACTTCCATTGCTCCAGCAGTTCGACTGTGCTGGCTTACAATCTGGGACATGTTATCAATTTGCTTTTGGAAGACCTCAATAATCCTTTCCTTCTCTAACACCCGCAGTTTCAGTGTTTCACACTCTGACTGCACATTGTATAAACGGTCCTCTTCATTCTTTAGATGCTGGAGCTCCTGCATCCTACTGCCAAGTTGTAAATGTAACTTCTCGATTTCCTTATTGGTAACCTCTAGGGCTCGCTCTTTCTCCTGCACACAGGCCCTGAGATTTGATAGAGTTTTCTCAGCAGTCTCCAAATGCACCTGTTTGGTTGCAAGATCTTCTTTAACTTTATGGAGTGCTTCCTTGCTTGACTCCAGTTGGACAGTCAAAGAGGAGATTCTTCCAATGCTTTCATTTTTTTCCTTAATTGCAGACATCTGAATAACAGCAATACAAGGATCAATGAAGAGAAATGTTTATTTCTACCTTTAGAACTTCCTGTTACATTTCTTGTTTTCTATAGTTCATCTTGATCTAATTTTCCTGTAAAACTCAGTTGTTCAGCATGGTCTGGTCTACAATAACTGTGTGATTCTTCCAGTTTTCTTTCCTCTTTCTCCATTTTAGTAAATGAAGTATTGCTTAGAATATTGGGGTTTTAATCATAAAAAAGGAAAAATGTAAACTGATGTAAAAAAATTAATAAACCAGCAATGGTAGTATAAAATTTAGAGCAGTTGAGGTTAAAGAATTTTAAGTGTTAAAACTCAACTGACTGCACTGTAAGTTGGGGGAAAAAAAGTCTGTACATGCGTAATTTATTACTGATTTTATTCCTGCAGGCAGCAGTGTGCACCATTTAAAGCACAAAGTACTGACACTCAGGAACTGCTAATAGTACAAAATAGGAACAGAAGAAAAGAATGAACTTCCTGGTGGGAGAATTTTAAAGGAAAAATAATGGATTGAGAAAATGTAGAATGATGTGTGAGGTAGCACAAGCCTGTGGTTTGGTAGAAAATAAAGGAATTAACTTGGTCTTTACTCATAATGCAAAGTAGGTTACCTAATTACAGCTCATTTTTGAGGGGCTGAAGTCTCGAAGAAAGATGTACTACAAGTCAGTGTCTAGGAATCTACTTTGTCAGAAGCAATTCTTTCTGACATAGCACTGCATTCAGCTTAGGGTTATAAACACAAACTTCATGATGTTTTCATTAAGCACTACATAAAGTAAAGCATTATGAAGGCCTTTAATTTGCTAATTATTCTTACAGAACTGCTCACCACTGAAAACACTACCTTCAGTAGATTGTTTGTTATGTCTGGCAGCAGCAAACTTTCTGGAAATTTACAAAATGATGTTTTGGAGATTTACAGTCAAAAATCAAACACACCATCAGCAGAACATTCATTTCCTCCTAAGGCTTGTATGTCAAAAATTACAAATAATGCTTCTACTTCCTCATCAGTAAAGAGAAATGAAGGCTGGACAGGCCAGATCAATAGAAAAAAATGCAAATTCTGACTGTCATCTATTTGCATCTTTGGAAGGAAAATTTTGGCAGTTGAGCTCCAGAGGCCTCCCAACCATGGTAACCAGAGCTGCAGCATTGCTACCTGAAGTACAGCCCCAAGTCAGTGCACTTTCTATCCTGAACACTATCACGCTGCAGTTGCTCACCAACCTGGCACTCCATTTGTCTGTGACAGTCAGTCCTCATTTCCTTCACTGTGTTCTCCATGCGCTGCAGCTGCATAGTTTTGTTGTCTAATTCTCTCCTTAGATGGTCAATGGTGATGCTGTTGTCTGTGTTGCGATCCCAAAATCGCTTGTTCTGCTCTTTTTCTAGACTTAGTTCTACCTCTTTTTTATGAAGTTCAGTCTACAAGAAATTAAAGTCATCTCCCTCCTTGAATCACATGTAGGATTTTTTTGTTCTTTCTCTTAACATTAGCAACATTCAATTACACAGTTACATATCTCAACAGGGACTACTGCATGGATTTACACTTAGCAGAAGACAGGAATATTGGCTAACTAGTCTGACACCTCCTACATGTTTTCTTCCAACAAAACAGTAACTTTCAACTTTATATATTGCTGTGCAATTATTCTGAAGCATGTAACACCTCAACGCTGAAGTATTTCATGTCATTTATATCTATCCCCAAACCAGTATAAGCTAAAAAATGGAAGATTATACTGTGTCAACAAACCCACAGAAATGGTAAAACAATGTCCTTCCTGCTCTGCTTTATAGTGCAAGTACACCACAGCTCCACAGGCTTGACCTGCACATCCCTGCCATGCCATGCGCAGACTTTTTGCATCAGAGACTATCAGCTCTGCTAAACTTCATGGCACTCCTGTGACCTGAACTTTCCCTTTCCAATAGTATAAAGGGGAAGGATACCTAGATCCTCATGACCTGTAATCTACGCTGGATTTGGATCCATCAAGCATTTCTGTGTGGGTCAGCTCCACTATTTTTTAAAGGGAGAACGACTGTTTTCAGGCCATTTTCTAACGAAAACATGAATTATCTTTCACCAAAAATAAGAGAGAATTTAAGGATATTCAAATTGTTTATAAAACTGGAATCCAAAGCAGTGAAATAAGTGAAAGATGCAGCTGACATGATATGGAAATGGGATATAAAATGCTGCAGTTAGTGACATGGCAGAGATTCTGTTGTGGGGCTGTTAAGTTGTTCTCTCCATTTGTCTGCAGTTAATTCCCTGCTGCACTACTTGCGAAAAAAGTTGGTTTTCGGGGAGAAGCATGGTTAAAAAAAGTTTGTCAAGACTAATGTTTTCTAATGGGATTAAGAAATGGTTTGAATACACAGGTGCTGGCCAGCTTCTCTTTTTTGCCTATATTATATGCTGCTGATAAGAAGCCTTTGGATTTCAATACATGTTGAAGATTCTTAATTCACATTGGGGCATCTCTGGGCACCTGAACGCTTCTCAAGAGCTGCTGCAATCTCTATGTTCTCCCATCCCTGCACTTACCCACAGTTACCAATGAATTTTTCTGGGCAGTATGACTTAAATAAGAAGCTATTTTTACTGCCTGTTTTTTGCTGATATATTCTTCAGTGGTATAGTGGAACAATTTTCTTGTCCTGCATGTGCAAGTGATGTCTGCAGTGCAAAATCACTTTATGTATTTCCAGAAGGCATCATTTATGGTATGCTCTCAATACATTCAGCAAAACTATTTTGTGTTCAGTAAGTTTTGCAAAGGTACTTTGTGATAGAGAAAGATAACTTGTTCTTAAAAATAATACAAACAGAGTCAAGGATAATGTAATTTATCTTATTGTTCACACAGTTTTTCTGAAGCAACCCCTTATCAAAAGACTTTCCTTACGTACCCAGAACATTTCAAATATCCACCTATACAGTTTCATTGGCACTAATGCTAACACACAAATCCATACACACCTTGTCTTCATATATTCTCTTAGCTTCTTGTAATTCAGAACTCAGCTGAGAAACGGTAGATTCCAGGTGACTAACCTGATGCACATGAGCTGCATTTTGGTTTCTTGTTTGTTCTCTAAGAAAAGTTTTTGGTGGAGAAATTAGAAACTGTAAAAACCATGAAAGCATGAAACATTTGTTGTTATTTCCACTGCAATCAGTATGACCACTGAAACTTACTGCTTAGAAGTATGATTATCATTCACAGTGGGATCACATAAAAATTGTACCTTCTTACCGGTTAGATTTGCTCTGATCTCTCTCTCACATAAAAATACATAAATTGAAATCTTGATGCTTTTTATTTCTGGTAATAACTCATTTATTCTCAAGCAAGTTCTAACAAAGCTAAGTCTGCGTTCAGATGCACCCCAGCTATTCCACAAGCGGAACCGAGAAGCATTTTGCTATCAGCTATTCAGTCTCAACTACGCAAGTCAGACACAAATGCATACTGATACTTAAATCTCATCGTAAGTTTGCAACACCGCATGGCACGTCCTCATTGTTTTAACTAATACACTGAGCGCTGATTTCTGAGTCATCAAGTGGCTGGTGAGAATTAAATGCCTTTTTATTCTCACTCAATCGTTACCAAAGTTAACAGTACCAACACAGCTATTTATCCCAAATGAAAATTACCCTTTCTTTAAAATTACCGTTCATTACCATTTGTACATATATGCAAACAACCCAACTGTTTATGCATTCTTGTTTGCGATTCAACTGATAATGCTGCTGGAAATTAATTTTTTATCTGAGTCCACAGAACATGTAGAAGGAAAAAGTCATGGAGCAATGCAGCCACCTAAAACTGCCCTCAGCCCTAGCTCTTGGCTTACTACGCTTTCATCCCTTAACTCTAGCCACGTACTCCACAGAAACTGTTCACAACTCATGTAACAGAGCTTCATCATTCCAAAAGCTAGTGGCAAGAGCAGAGGTGATGGCTCCAGCCAGCATGAACTTCCATTGACTTTGCTGGAACCATAGCAGTCTGAGAAGAGAATCAGCTTGACTCTCCCGATTCTCAGAGTCTGTCTAAGGCATGGCTACTTTGCCTCTTTGCATAGCATGGTTTCATGTTTGTTTTTTGTTTTTTCCCTTTTTTGCTTCATTCCGTAATTTATGCAAGGAGTGCTAACTCTTTAGACAAAGACGCTAAGAAACCAAAAGCATAGGGTAGAGAGCAGAGTATACTAGCAGCATAAGCTCTCTCTCAAATTAAGGTTACTCTTAACATTTTCTATACTATAACCAAAAAACATACTGAATGATCTCCCTCTGCTATTTGCATAGCTGTGTGCACTGTTAGCTTTATCAGTTAATGCTGCCACCTCCTGTTCATGCTCACTTATTAGTTGCTCAATCCTGTTTCGAAAAGAAAATACTGATTATAATATTAGTCTCAGCAAACAGTAATTTCTCCACTGAAGAGGTAATGATATTTTTCAGTATTCAGAAATGTAATAATTTTGATGTTCTATTGTGAATGAAGTATTATGTATTGAGTTATTGACCCTTTTATTTTGAACAGGTGACACACTAATTCAGAGGGATAGCTGGGGAAATTAGGGCTTCGTGAACAAGGAAGGACAAAGCTCTCAGTGAAATTAGTAAGAAAAAGCTGATGTAACCACTGAAGTGATTACTTTCAATCTCTTCTTTTCATGGTGGAACTAGTCTCCCAACAAATTCTAGATGTCCACCTAAACGACCAATGACTCTTACAAAAGTAAGGTGTACAGATTCCTCCAAAATATTATTTTTTTGAGGCATCGCATAAAACAGGAAATTGTCAGCATGGAAGAAAAACACAGCAGAAAGTCAAGAGCAAATAAATATCTGGAATGAGACAATTATTAAGTCCTCAAAACCACTGCTTGCTGCCCCCAGCTACTTCCCCCCGACCCCCAATATCATCATCAGATAAGAATTATCTGCGGAACATCTGAAAAAATGTCTATTTAATGAAAAAATAAATGGAGAACAGGTACCTATTTTGATGTTGCTGAAGCACAAGTTGGTTTTGGGTCTGTGAATCTTTTTTCAATGACTCAAGTTCTTCTTCCACCTATTGTAAACAGATGACAATGCTAACCCCTGAAGAAAAGACCGTCTAAACAGTAGTTTACAAAGTTTAATTTCCTTCCATTTGCTTCTACCTTGAGCTGTGAAATGTGCACAATACAGGTTAAATTCCAGCAAGGAACCCAATCTCAAGTTGGAGACAGTGTAAAAGGCTGGATTATCAGCACCTGCCATCTAAACTACAAAGTAGCATTTGTACCTCTTTATGCCATAGCTGTTTCCTTAGGCCAGTTTAAATCGCAGGTCATGGAGTTTTCAAAAATATTTTCTAAAAAAAAAGAACAGAGAGTGTCGGAAGGAAAAGTAGCACTTTCTTCACATACCAGGACAACCTTTTCTTTGAGGTATGACATCTCTGAGTCTAAATCTTGCAGGATGTCAGCAAATGCTGTGCTCAGGTTGTGGATGTGTACGCTAGTAATATTCTCACGCCTATAGAGTTTCTTGCCCGTGCTGTCTTTGTAGTCCATTAGGATGTCACGTAGTTCCGGAAGTACTTCCTCGTGGCTGCGGACCATCTTTTTCAGCTGCTCAGTTTGGCTGTCAGCTTTCCTCAGCATCTCCTCCTGCAGCTGGTTGGCAGCTTTCAGCTCCTGAATAGTATTTTTTAGCTGTATTTTTACATTCTCTTGGCTCTGGGATTCCTTTTGTCTGAATTTGGAAACCAAAGAAATAATTTACAAATTAGGATTCATAATATGGATTTTTATCCTGACTAACAGGTATAATACTTATGTTGATTAACTGCTGGTTTTTACAAGTACATAATAAGCTGTTCTCTAAACCAAGGGGCCATAGTCTCATTGTCGTCATTCCTGAGGGCAAGTTTCTCACTTAGGAGATCTGGTGTACCTCTCAAAGCCCATATATATGCTCTCCATAATACATCTGTCTTGCCCATCATACCTAGTATCCTGAAGTGCATCTATTTCCAATTGCAATTCCATCAGCTTGGTCTCCAAATCAGCAATGATCAGTCTTAAATTGATTTTCTGTTGCTCATGTAGCTCAGCGGTCTAAAGGAAGGAAAAAGAAAAAACAACCACCAAGCTAAACCAACTGAAATACTGAATAGATAACCTAAAAGAGTGAAGCTGAGAGCAGCATGGGTATAGGAATTAAGGGTTTTGGCTTGGGTTTTTTGTTTGGTTGGTTTGAGGGGGTTTTTTTGTTGCCCTTTTTAAAAACTATTTCTTAGTTAACTGGCTAGTCACACTGTGCTGCAGTGGACTGACTATGCATGGAACATGGTTACAAAGATCATGCCAACAACATTACTACCCATTGCCTATTTCTGTCTGTCAAATGGCATGTAGGAATCACGATGGCCAAGTACAATATACAGCAGCCAAGAGGCTGCTCAAAATAGCACTGGTGAAACTTTCCAAAGACTCAGCAATGACAAAAACAACAAGAGTTTATCTATAAGCTACCCCAAATTTGCAACTCACTTCATTCGGCCTTTTCTGCTCGTCTCTACCTTTCTGCGAGTATTCTTCCAGAATGTTTTCCACGTGTTCTTTGTCAGCACCATTCACGTTTTTTTTCTCAGAATCAGTATGTATTACACATTTGGAACACAAGACACTATTGGGTGGACTGCTACCAGTACTAGATGAGGTAGAGCTTTCCATCACTGTGCTGGGAATGGAAGAAACTAGAACATTCTGGTTCCCAAGAAGGGGGCTAGCAGCACCTGAAAGGCAGATAAATTTAAGTGTTGAAACAAGGGTCATTACAGGAGAATAAACCATCATCTGTACAAACTGGGCATTAGTGCCTCTCAGTGCCTATCAACAGTCAAACCTAGGAATCGTCTTCTCTAAGGACAACAAACCCAGCCAACTCCAGAGTTGCACACTGGGTGGGGAATGCCAGTGTGTTCAGACGAGAACACTTCAACACTCCTCTGCCTTTACTTTGGGCTTGTGTCAAGGAGAGCTGTTCAAGATGCAGGGCCTGAAGAAGATTCACCTTGAAATATGAAACATGAACTCAGGAGCACCCTTCTAAATCACATAATGGTCTGCAATGTTTATAATGATTTACTCCCAAATGTTGTTCTGAAATCTGTCTTAATACTTGCCCACACTAGGCATATTGCCACTTGGTAAAGATTCCTCACAACTCAAAGAATGTATCATTGATTCCACTGGGAATTTGGTGGTTTCTTCGTGGAGTTTCAGTTTGTCTTTCCAGTGCCTCCCCGCAGAAGAGCGCACAGAAACATTTGCTGAAAAGGCAGGACTGAATACAGAAGAGTATCGAATATCCAACTGCACTGCACCATGAATGCAACCTGAAATGAATTAACTGGAAAGAGAAGTGAAACCAAAGGATTTATTTGGTAATGCCATCGTATCTTCCTGGTTTGCACTTCTATTTGGCAACACAGTGCCACATCTTCAACTGCTGCAGCTCCACTGTAGTCAACTGAACTATCCTGTTTTGTCACTAGCAGGCATAATGTATACAAGTCCAAACAAGTAAAATAACACTTCAAACAAACAGAACTAAATTGGTGTATCTTCTGAAAAGGGATTTCCTTTTATTTCCATTTTTTTTTCTCCTAGCTGGCCAGTAAAATGCTACCTTACTGACACAAAACTGTAACTGTACGGTCAATGAAACCCACAGAAATCGTTCAAATACTTCATTTGCAGGCATAGTAAGAAACATCTCAGAAAACCTGTGGAATCAGAGAAGTGTTTGGTTATATAAAACCTCAAGCACAGAAGGAAACCTGTGCTGATTCACACCACCTTATTTTATTGGAGTTGATCAGGCAACAGGTCATTCGCTATATTCCTGAGAGTGGTGGTGGTAGGGGAATGTGTGTGTGCAAAGAAAGTAGACAGATAAGGGGGGAAAAAAAAAAGGCAAAATGAATTTTTCTGACCAAAAGAGAAAGAAATCCAGTCTACGCGGCAGTAATGGGCAAGTTTTGGCAGCTCACCTATAAGCTGTAAATAGAAGCAAGCTAAGAGGAACATGAAGAAAAAATAGTTGAGGGACAAAGAGGAATTTGAAATTATAGAAAAATATTTTAAGTGGCAAGTCTACAGATGAGGGAGGAATATGAGATCAGGAAGGAGAGCAGCTCCCTGTCATTTAGCATCAGTACTGTTGTGTGTACATAGCAGCACTGTGACATTCACAAATGACCAATTATAGCACGCACAGTTGATTTCTGCCCACGCAGCACTTTTTTTCCACAATGCAACAAGTCCCTGTGTCTGTGCACTGCACTTGTTACACTACCTCTCTGCATTTTTATTAACGCATCCTGATAAATCTGGATTTTCATTCTATAATGTTACTGATAAAAAAGATGAGAAGACACAGATGCAAGCAGAGCTGCAGAGCATGGGGAAAAAGCATCCTGAGGAGTCTGTCAGCCTGTAAGTAGGAAGCAGGAGCATCAGCTACAGGCAAGGGTGGAGGTTCCATCAACACTGCCCTCTTATTGTGGAGTATAACCTAAATGCATAAACATGTTAAAAGAATGACTAGACAATTCTCCAGAACTAATAAATTTGAGAGCTGGGACAGACATCCAGATTCAGTAAGTCCTTACATTCTGATTCCTTGGACACTGAGATATACTAAGCAAAAATATCACTTTCCCTGACCATTTTTCTATGTGTCTGCCACTACACACTGTTGCAATAAGCACAATGGTGAGATGACACTTTGGTTTGATCAATCAGAGTCTGAGTTAATCAGTAAACCAAAGCTTTAGAAAGAAAAATACCATCCCCATTCTTCTCAGTTGGCCATTAATTTTCAAATGTATTAATGATCCTTCCTTGGGAGAAACTTTCAACTATTATGCACACAACTGTATATAAAAATCACTAAATCCAAGCACCACCTCCAGGGGTTTGGGGGGGGTGGGGGGGGCAGGGATCACCCAAAACAGTAAAATCACTGAATTTCACAAGTATCACTTTTCCAGTGCTGAATGATTCTGAATCTAACATTAGGCAGAATCCTGGACCCCTGCAAATTCATTATCAAAGGGCAGTACTATACCCTGCTATTTGTGCAGAAAACCCATTGCCAGCAGAAAGAACTCATTCCGCCGTGGAGAGAAATTAAGCTATTACACTGGTGCAATTTGTGTACTAGGATAATTCAACTTCACCGCAGAGTGCCTTGGACACCCATATCCTTAAATTTTGTCTTCACATCTTTTCTGTCACATTAGTATAACAGACTACACCTCAGGAATCTGCTGGCTTCCATTTTCCGTGAGTGTGCTGTTTACTGTAATGACAGATAGCAGACACAGGAATTTCTCTAATAACAAACAAAACCTGTATGCTACCTTAATTCCTGGATATTCTCGATCATGGTAACAGCACCTCTGAAGAAATGATGTGTCTTTATTTTCTGATAGATTAAGAATCAACTTCATGTAACAAAAAATGAATTTTGCCCATGTAATTTTAATACTGCAGGAGGAATTAAAGGATATTGAGGGGGACAGTTTCTCTCCTTTTAAAAATCTTACGTTTGGTCAGGATGAACACAGATGCAAGCTTTTGTAAGTACTTGCCAGCATCGACTGGTAACTTCTGCAACAATAATTAAGTAGCAAATCATATACACTACCACTTCCCTATGATGTTCCCAGATACAGAATTTTTCTACAAGAAATACTGAGGACAAGATTTCTGTAAGTGTTTGCCTTGATCTCATCTACAAATGCTGTCGATCCCAATCTGCCTGATTAAAGCCCAATGGACTTTTTCTCACAAAAATGCTTTCTGAGGTATGCCCAAAAGAAAAGAAAAATGGAAGTCTGGGGCGAGCCCAAGGTAGGCAAGTCTACGCTTGTACAACTTCAGGTTTGGAAGTGTGATCGCTATTAACAGCGCCCGGGGAACAAGTCTGTGAAACCTTTTTCCTCAGAGGGGGAAAAAAAAAAAAAAAAGAAAGAAAAAGGAAAAATGATGAACTTCTTACCCAGGGGTAGCTTTGAGCCAGATGGTATTTGATGGGGTTTTACTTGCATTATTTGGATTTTTGTGGGTGACTGGTCCTCCGGCAGACATGGGACTACATTGTGAGACAAGAGGTAGCTGCAGTAGCAGTTTCCATACCATGGATAATTTGATACCTTCGATATACCCATTTGACTAAAAAGACCAGCGTGGGTGCTTCCTGAGGGCCCGTAATGGAGGAAAGCGGAGCCCTTTATCCCAGACCCCAATGCCGAGTACCAGAAAAGCTTCCTTAACGTGAAAACACTGCCTTCAACCCTCACGTAGCAGCCCCTGAAATTTCAGCTGCGCCAC
>NW_009637349.1:0-9648 GCF_000690535.1 Cariama cristata | reverse complement strand
AGAAATAGCACCCGGGGCGGGCGTCCTGCCTGCTTCGGGTGGCAGCTGTTGGAAGGAGGTTGCCGGTCCTACCCCTAGGAACGGCGCTACGAAGCCCTGGAGCAGCCTAAGAAGCTCTCTCCAGATCGGTCCCCACCACCTGAGGAGGCAGATGGCAAACCCCAGCTGGGTTTTTATCCCCTTAACCAGGGAGGGAAATGGTCATGCATTTCACCTGTCCTCTGGCCTCAAGGGGAGAAACACAAAAATGCCCAGTGAGGCTGTTTCCAGGTCTCACTCACCAGCCCATAGTTGACAGAGGCAAAAAAAATAGTTTAGACTTTACAACTGTCAGTGTGAAGAAGTGAGTCTTTACTTCAGCCCAAAGAGACTTCCTAAGGTTCCCAAACACTCTCAAGTAGGCAGGCTGCCATGAAAATGCCTGTGCAACAGTAGGCCTAGGATGAGCTTAGAGATGTAATTTGGGGTCTGCTAGCAGGGAAGACTAGAAAATAACACGTTCATGACCACTCCTCAAAATATTCCCAGTTCTTTCTTCAGCCCTTACTGAACTGGAGGAAAAGCACCAGCAGTAACACTTGTGTCAGATGTACTACTCTGGTCATTTAATGGACAGCGCTACAACCTGTTCCCGTTCCATAATTTCATCCTGTTTGCAAATGCAGATTGCCCTGAAAATAGCTCTGCTGCTAAACAGGGCTAGAAAAAAGAATGATTCAAATGTCAAGCTTATAATCAACGTAGTTACAAGGTATAGCCTGACAAAAATCCTTGATTTGATGATGGCAAGAGCTAGAATGCAGACCAATGCGTACCAGGAGAACCACCCCAGTGGAAAAGCTGTTTTTCAAAGTGATCAAACATTCACAGGCTAAGTCACAGCAGCTCAACCCCAAGATACAGTGTTAGGATCCCTGAGGGTCAATTTATCATTGGCTACTCTCCTGTTTTACTTTTTTGGGTGCTTTAAAATAAAAACTTCAAGGAAGATTATCTTGATAATGTCTACAATAAAAGAGATTTTAGTTGAATTCAAATCTTTGTGTCTTGCTTAAGTTTGCTTTATGCAAATTATACTGATCCAACCTAAACCCAACAGCGCTTTCCATATAAATTACATCATTTAACTGTCACTGAGCATAGGCAGGGCACAGACCTTCAGTCCTTACGAGACCCTATGCTGCTCCTTACTTTTCTGGTGTTGCTTCAACATCTACCAGCTTCTGCAACATTATTGTTACCACAGGGAATTGAAAAAAAAAAAACAAAACCAGAATACTTTTTAATAATTCTGTGCCTGTAATATATAACATTATAATGCTTAACTCTTAGTAGTGATTTTTTTAGCTGAGAAAACTGTATAAAAGTAAAGGCAATTTTAGCAGAGCTGACGAGATTTTTTAGAAAGTTATTTTGCGAGATTACAGAACTCTGCTAAATTGCATTCATTGACTTTTATGAATATTTATCAGACAGCCACAAAGCTTATCCTAAGAACAGCACTAGATTTTAATGATGTGAAAGGCAGAGTAGGCCAAGACTTTCGTGTGCTTCCTATCTTGATTTGGGGAATTTAAAGTCAGAGCAGCTGAAAGAATACAGAAACATTCAGAGACATGAAAGTGTATTTTACATAGTTTTAATTGTTGGATGTTCTGCATTAAACCTCCTCCTCAAGTTAAAAAACCTAAATCTGGGACCTTTACATTTAAAATAAGGCAATTGTGACAAAAATAGGACTTCTGCAAATAGATGAGAAAGATTGAGCTTTTTTTTATTCTGATAATTTAAAAACTGAAAACCTGAAAATCCAACACATCTATAAATTGAACAAGATTACTAGCAGAGCTGGCAAAAAATGTTGCCATGCATACAGGATTTAAATATTACAACAAAATTTGCTGGGCTGCCCTAGCACTGTGTGGATGCTTCATTAAGGGAATAATATCTTAGCTGACGGATTTACTCTCAAAGGAAGTCAGGAGTGTATCTATTTTTCCTGACTCTGCATGTCGCAATATACGTGGCATGAAATGATCTCTCCTACTGCTCTCTGCCACAAATTAAAAGGCAGTGCTGGACAAAGACAAGAGTCTTGTTGCAAATATTCTGATAAAATAATCAAGATTTGATCATATAGAAGAGTTGGGTTTGATTAAGAAGTAGAAAATGGTAAAGCATAATGTATAGGATAGGATTGTTAAGTTTGAAATAGATAACCATAGGATTGTTATGTTTGAAATAGGCAACCATAGAAATCTCACCAGGTAGTTACTGGATTTTTCTATGTTTTGTTTTAAATAGCTAAGGAGACCGTAATGGACACCAGTTATGTTGCTTTGAAATCCCCTTACCCTTCCTATCTTGAGTTGAATATCAAGGATCTTAGTCAGTAGAGTTAAGTAGAACTGACCAATGATTATTTTAGAGTAAGAATATTGGTAAGGTTATATAACTAATAAAACCAATCATTGTGAAGGTTAAATTTAAGAGCGAGCATATTATGCATTTTTATGTAAAAAAACTTCTGTAACAATGACTCGACAGAAAAAGTATATAAAAACTGTTGGAATTTGATGCTAAGGTGGACATGATAGGCAGAGCTATCCCCATGTCCCCAGCGCTGCAATAAAGGAGTTCCTGCTTCTTAATACTACATTGGTGTTAAGAGGTTTTCTTCCCGATTTTGGTGACAGTCTGACTGTGCCAGTTCCTGTAGGCTCTTTATTTTGTCCTTTTCTATAGTGTCAGAGAAAGTCAGAGATAAAGTGAGGAAAGATAAACTGAAAAAAGCAAGAGAGAAAAATAGGGGAAAAAAAATTATTTGGGAGGAGAAAGGAGGAAAAGAATTCTCCAGGAACAAAAAGACAAGGATGATTTTATAAGTAATACATGGGCCTGGCAACAGACTGCTATTTCACCAATTGATTCCCTGACTTTGGAAAAGACATGCTACCCTTTTTGCTTCTATTGCTTATCTGTAGATAATAATGCTAGCTTTCCTACCAGCATCTGAAGATCTTCTCATGGAAATGTGAGCATTAACGTATTGTTGTGGGAGAGGGAGAGCCCGACTGTACGTCATGAAAGGTTACTTACTTCCTGCTCTGAATTTCATAAAAATGTCTCTCAGGATGTTACTAAAAGATGGACTTCTGTCTCTGTTGCATAGACTACAACTGTATTAAAAAAAATAAATATGTAATTTATGGAGATGTACACAGTGATTTCTCTTACAAGTTTGTGAATGGATTTTCTACACCTTGAGCCTTAACCAGAACAATCAAAGAGCCAAGAGCTCTTACGTATTCAAGGACTTTGAGGAGACCTTCTGAGAGAGTTAACAGTGCTTAGAATCATATTATGGCAGTCAGCTAAGGAGTGCCACTGAGTGAAAAAATTAGGGTCAGTGCCATGTGAAAAATGCAGAAGGAAATTACTCATTTCTGGGAAGTTTTCCATTTATTCAAATGGGTGTGTGTATATCTCTGATATGATATTTCCATCTTACAGGCCCTTTTCCCACACCATTCCCTTTCTTGGGTTAGTTGGGCACATCTCCCTTCTAGGTGAGCCGTGACTCCTTACCCCATCCCAATTTCCACCGTTCTTTCTGCCCTTTGTCTCTACCTCCTACTTTGTTTCTAGTTGCCCTAACAATACTCTTGCTCACTTCCTCTTGTATCTGTCCACCTTCCCTCCTCATAATGGCTGTACTGGTAGCCACTTCTCCTTTAACCCCCGCAGCCATCACAGGGTGAGTACTGGGGGGCTCTGGCAGGCTACTGCAGTACTCTAAAATAGTATTGGGAGGGCTCTCAGAGGTACTGGGTCACTGGGAGAGTATATGGGGGCTTTAGGGGGTACTCGGTTCACTGGGGAGCTCAGGGGTCTATTAGGAGCACCGTAGGGTACTTGGGGGCTCTGTTGGACTCTGGGGGTTTCTGAGAGCTGGGTACTGGGATAGGTGAGTGGAGTTTGCACACTGCTTTCTATGGCTCCATCAAGCTGAGCTGCTCTACTCCTATCCGAGTTGGTCATTTGCTTCCTGTTTCACATTTCCCCCACCCTCAGCAATGGATGATCCAGAGGAACAGGAGACTTGGATGGTCAGTACACTGGACTACTCTCCCAAAGCTATTTTTCCCAGGGTGGTAGACTGTTACGACATAACAAAAGCATCCTCATTCTGTCCATCCTTGCAGAATATTAATGTTATTATGGAAGATTTCTAGCTCAAAATGTATCAGGACAACTAGTGATTTCTTTCAAATTTGAAGACATAAATAGGTTTTATAGCTTAGTTTAAAAATACCTTATTTTCCAAAAGTAATGGTCAGCATGACATAGATTATTGGAACTAAGTCACTACAAAAGGCTGGCTTGTTTTCTGTCTCACTTCCGAGTTCAGAGTATATAGGCTTCATTTATAAAGGCATTTGTGTGTGTTCTATTTTACATGTCCTCAAGGGGGAAAATCTTACTGGAAACTGCTGCATAAATGTTTCATTGCTGATGGAACTTGTCACAATTAAAATATGAAAGAAACTATTAAAAGTGCCAGATCTGGAAAAGTACTTTAAAATGTAGTAGGATCTGAGTAAAATTGTAAAGCTTATCAGTAGCTTAATAAATGTCCCTAACAAATGGAAGAATTATATTACAATCATTTGTTAAATCTGATAATATGGTTATTAATAGGAAATATTAAATAGGTCTACTGAGAAATCCGATTCCTTTATGTATTATAAAAGCATAGTCCTCCAAGAAAACACCATAGACATGTGTCACATGGAAATATTAATAGATGTCCAGTTAGGTGAGTGAAAAGAAAATTATCAGACTCCTCATTTACTTTAACTTAGTGTGACAGTCTTGATTGGCTTTTCCTCTCATTTTTTCCCCTATTGTGTTTCTTCTAGTCAAACAAAAATTTAATGCTTATCCTCAGTTTGATAAATTTTAGGTTTTTAATATTCTTTTGCAGTTGTCATAATATTTTACGTATTTTACTAACTGAATATAAAATTCTGCAGACAGAAATGAATGAGTAGAGAAGACTATAAACAATTGACATGCCTTACAAAACACAGGTGGGAAAAAAATACTTGCAAGAAAGATAAAGTAACAGGCTTTGCTTGCTCTGGAAGTGTAAAGCTACACAGATATAAGTGCAATTTAATAACACCTATATGCTGCCATGATGTTAAAAGGTTCTTATAAGGTCAACAGGTTCTTCCTTTCCCAATTCATTTGGCTGTCATCGGAGAAAATGACTCTGAGTTCTAATCCTACCTTTTACAGCTTGATTTTTCAAATGTCACTATATGTTTAGGTATCAATTCCGAATTAAAAAAAAAAAAAAGGAAGTAAAGAAGAATCTCACTGTAGATAGGATGTTGCTAATCTATTCCACAAACTTGGGGAGATTGTTTAAGAGTCATGTTGTAATTTTCTCTATTGTGTTTTAGATCCAGTAGTCCAAAAGGCCAGGAGCTTTCCTCTCTATTGACTTCAGTGATTTGAAGTCAAATGTCACACATAAATACAATAAAAGAGCGAAGCCATTTTATTGTTGCCCATTACCTTTTTTTTTCTTTCTTTTTTGCACATGTGGTAATTTACTCTGTACATGCAGTTTTTCAGATTCAGATAAGACAGCTGCTCCTGTTTTAGCAGGTGCCTCATTTCTGGGAGAATACTTACATATATCCCTACATGTTTCTGTTGCTTTTGTTCTACTATCTGCTACTCAAAACTTCTACATGTGAAAGTGAAAGAAAAGCATAACATAACATAATTGCTGTCACTTAGACACACGATTCTGAATGGTTGAACATAGCAGTAAAATAATCAAATTTTACTTCATTTTGTCTTTTTCTTTCCCATACTATACTGTATAGAACTGTATGGAATGGAATATATACCAAGCTACCATCTACCTTTCTCCTGTGAATGAAGAGTTTCTGTAGTTGCAGCCCTGACTGGCACCAATTCAGGATGGTTATGAAGATACCAAACATAACAAGAAGCGTTGTCTTTTCCAGTGTTTTCCTTCCTCCTTCCCATAAGTTAAGTACCTAATACGAGTCAAAAGAGAACTGAAATGGGATGAAGGCAGCTGAGTACAGGAAGAAAAGTTTATGCTTGGTCTCATTCTATGCATTATGGTTTGATTTATTTTCTATGTTAGTGGATTGAAAAGAATATGGAATTTAATGGTAAAAAGGAAAATTGCAACTGTAAAATACCAGTTGCAGAGGTGAAAGTAGTGTGTTTTACAACCTTGGATTTTTATATCCTTTTTAAAATACTTAGAATCTGATATTTATTAATCAATTTTAGAGAAATAAGCCTGCCAAACTTTAATAGGCAACACTGCATCATCATCTACTTGGATAATGAAATAGAGTATTTTATCTGGAGATCTCAAATAACTATGCAAAGAAGGCCTCTTCCTCTGAAAATGTTTAGTATTTTAAAATATTATTAGATATGTAGGAAGAACAAGAACTCAAAGAACTGATGTTTAAAAAAGATTGGTGATCTTTCTCCCTACTTGACTTAACACTAAAATTGAGTTGTTTTTATGTAACATGAAGAGATTTTTCCATATTAATGTTTCAGTTAGAAACAAGCTTTATGAAATCACTTATCTTGCCTGTGTGATTAGGGGATTTTTTTCTTTGCTTCTTTTTTATTTTGCTAAATTTGCAGTTCACTCTTTTTCTGCATTTTGTAAAATACAATCTCAGAGCATTTCTGAGCTCTGAAATGGTTTTTACCTTTTGCCTTCCACTCAAATCATGGGTTTCTAAGTATTTGGACCAATAGGTAATTTAAATTCAATTTGTTTTATTTGTAGTGGCTCATAGGAAATAATTCAGCGTAAATTTTGGTTCACACTATGGCCCCGAGGATTTACAAAACAAAAGACATCATTCTTCCTTTCATTTTTCCTATCCTCCCCAAAATCACAAACCTTTGAGAAGTGCTAAGTTCACGTGTGGTTCATTGAGCCTCAGAGTGTATAGTATCTGCTTATAAAACCACTTCTTGATGTCTTTGGACATCACACTTGCAGAGTATATACAGGAAAAGTCCTTCTGTCTTTTGACAGCAGCATAGCCTGAAGAGTTAATACACTTCAGTTTTTAATATCCCCAAATCTTGCTACTGAGTCTGACTGTACATCTGAGATTAGATGAAGAGAGGGTAACTGGCTAGAATTAGAGGATTCTTCCAAACCACAATGTAAACAGGTGTCTTTTTAAGTTTGCCCAACACAGGTATCATTATCCATTTTTATTGTGGGTTTGCCTGTAAATCTCTGCATTTGGGAGTAAAACTCTCCTGGCCTTTTATTCGCAGAATGCTTTACTTTTGCTAATCCTGCTCTAAGATACAGTGGGAGTTAGTATAGGCTATGATTTTCAACTACCAGCTTATTTAACCCCACTCAGAAAAGATACAGATGAACTGTGGTTAACAATGGTTTCAATTTATGCACGTTAGTACTTCCACAGTGGCAAATTTCAGGAAAATAAGCTTACATAGATTAGTCATTAGCCTTTCTTTTCCATGTCCTTAGAAGATCTTCTAACCTGAAATTAAGGAACAAGAGATTTTGCAATAAAAGATCAAATATGCTTCATTCCTGATAGAAAGTATTTTGAATCTTCTTAAAATCCTGTTCAATTAATACTAGAGGAATTCAAGTTATTTTGAGGATTACAGTTTGACCATAATTATATAGCATATTTTTTTCTTTGAGGTTACTTTTTCTAATGTATTGAGATGTGCCAAATTTGCGTGCATGAGAGACAACCAGACATAAATGTTTTTAGCAAGTTTTCAAATCCATCTATGTAGCTACATGTAAGCTTGTATTTGGAAGTGGTATCAAGGACTAGGCCAAAGTCTGCCTGTAACTTTAGTTCCAGTACAAAAAGGATAGTCTTTAGAGGGTACCTGTTCTCTGCTCCCATCTACTAGCACTTTAAGCTAGTGTAGAAGCTGTCAAAAATATTGCTGGGAAACACTGCCTTGACTTTTTTCATAGGAAACCAGCTTTATTTGAGATGAGGCAGATGTTGATATAGCTCTCTACGCTCTTTCTTTGGGTAGTCAGTCAGGCACAGACGATCTAACGATAGCAATGTACTTCTAACACTGACATACTTTGGGTGCATCTGGTTTAGCATTTTTGTTTGGATCAAGGGTGCAAATTTGAAGCAAATCTCCTGATCATCCTAACTTATCTACTTGGTTCACACCATAGAGCAGTTTCTGAGTGTGCAAACTGACTTCTCAGCTGAAGCTAAAAGAGACTTTGTGCCACGGGAGTGCCACTACTGTACTCCAATGCGCAGCTATTTTATCCATGGGACTGGACTAGGGCCTTTCCCAAGTAACGCCCACCCAAAATGCCTATAGTATGGATGTCAGGCTCTCAGCACCAATGCTGTCCCTGTACAGATCCACTCCCAGATTATTTGATACTTTTCCACACATCATTGTCAGGAGCCCCCAGAAGGAATGCAAATGAGTAGTCTTTTCTCCTGATGGTCGGGCTAGTGCATATCCCCTCAGTGGTCCAGGCTGCGCATCATTAACTTGTTTATGACCAAACATAGCTGAGCAATGCAAAATGTTTCAGAGAGCATATGTTAAGAGGACAGTTGTGTGCCTGATTAACAGGCAGAAGAATAGCCTAAATTCCATGCTTGGTATACTGACCAAATTTCCTCCGAAGTCTTAACTGCAAAGTAGATACAAATATGGCTACTGCTGACGTCACTAGCAATTTTCTTCTGAGATGGCAAGATTAGAGACCAGTCACTTTCTAATTGGGATATTACCAGAATGCTTTCTACCCTCAGTAAGAAGAATTTCTGGCTAATAGGCATCATTTAACACTAATGCTGCTTCCCCAGCAGCTGCACAGTTCATGATAATCCAAATTTTCCCCAAAAATTGCATGTAAGTGAATGGGAACCATGGTGCCAGGTGTATTTCTAACACTCAATATATCCATTGAGCTAGCAAGGATGTGAAAGGCTGTGCCATAGTATGCTGGCATGAAGTTGTACCTGTTGATAGGTAATTACCAAAGAAAGGGGGAAATGGCGTGCACCTATTGGATCATACTGTTCATAGCAGTTAACAAGTAAATTCACATAGCTTGAAAGGCAGCAGCAACTACAACTAGATTTCCATGCATGTGTCACAGCCAAAGAAATACTAAAAGCAATGATCAGAGGAGTTAAAAAGAGCTCTGTGAAAAAGACAGTCATTGGTAAATGTTCTCATTAAGTGGAATTACAACCTACCTTAAACAAGAGCCATTATTATTAAGTATCATTAGAGTTGAATAAGAATTCATCTTTAAGACTCCTCCAAATCCTCAAGATAATTTCTGTTATAATGTATATATACAACATGCCTTCTCTTCCCTCCCCAAACTTAAGCAACTAGCAACTAAACATAGGAACTTGAGAAAGTTTCACAAATTAATAAACTCTACGTTTTGCCTAGGTTGTAGCACCACTTCTGGGATTGTCTGATGCTGTCCATTAAAAACCTTATTTTCAATTACTTGTTAACTTCTCTAACTTAAATTATGTCACTGTTTAAGGCTGGGCCGGC
>NW_009637348.1:23505-26848 GCF_000690535.1 Cariama cristata | reverse complement strand
AGGAGCTGGCTTTGACCCAAATACCTAAATTACAAATGCCTGAAGATCACTCCTCAGAAAGTGCCAGCCCTGGAGCCCACACGGCCCCCCGAGGTAGCCTGTTACAGAGCTTGCCTGGCCTTCCTGTCAGGGAAAGCCTGCTATCTTAGCAAATCTCCCTTGCTAAAACTCAGGCCAACTAATAAGAACAGTTTTATGGTGTTTGCTCATATTTCCCTGTTTAAGTTTTCTTATGGATACATTGCAAGTACCCAGTGACATTACCGTTTCTACTAGAGGTTTCCAGACGACTGCTAATGCTCGACAGCATTTGGCTGTGGTCTCCTGCAAAATGCACTGGCTTTTCATTTTGCTGCCAACATTAGATCACATTAATTTAAACTACATCAACATGAAATAGATTATAATTTTATTTTTTCCATTAAAAGAACAGTTCTGCAGTATTGTTAACTTTAGGAAAGCAATGAGTCAGACTTTCCAAAATGATATCATAATCTTACATAGTACTTTATACTGCCTTCTCATGTTTTAACTTTAGGGTGTACTAGGTGAAAGCTTCAAGCTTTTCTTTATGAGACACTCGTAAACTTGCTGCTTATTGAAAGTTCAGATCTGCAATAATTTGCAGAGTTCCAGGAGATGACATTTTTAGGAAGAATCTTTTTTCAGGAATAAAAATGTAATAAGAATGTGATAAAAACGACAGTCTTAAAAGATAGTATCTATTTCAGTAGTACAAACTCAGATGTTACAGCACTGACTACATGCAATACTAATTTGGGGACTTTTTAATTTTAGCCACTGCAATACTAATTTGCGGACTTTTTAATTTTAGCCACTGCTTTAGGACGAAGACATCATGGATAAATATGAAATCATTAAAAAAATTGGAGAAGGATCTTTTGGCAAAATATTCTTGGCAAAAGGAAAAGTGGATAATGAGCAGTGTGTTATCAAAGAGATCAATTTAACTAAGGTAAAACAACAAAACCTGGATGGTAACAGTAGTTACTTACCTGACTCTGCTAGTTGCATTTAGCTAGGGTATGCACCTGGGTTGTTTTGTCTCTTTTGTAGTTCCATCTGGATTATATGGAATTAAACTTTCCAAAGACTGTACTCTTTGCTAATTCAGTCATTTTACAAGCATAGACAAAATACGTATTTTGATATTATCAGGGTTTACTTTCTACTGCATTTTTGTTCTTTTCAAAAGTTCTCTTTACCTACAACGCATGACACTACCTAATTCAAATTTTATAATAGATGATTCAACTGCGATGAAACTATTGCCACTGAAATAACAAATCACAATTTTCTGCTACATTTCTCTAAACTTTTTTATTTCCTTTTTTTTCCACATCCGTATTTTCAGACAAGTAATTCACAATGGAGTCTTTCCAATTCTCATTTATGTTTATGGCAGTTTGATTCATCTCATCTAATTTTAAATTTCCCGTCTGTTGCTGTCAGCATCTGAGCTGCTTGGCTAGATTCCCCTTCTAGGAGAACAAGACAAATACATATTTTCAGGAAGCTGTTGATCATGTGTGTTTTAGACTGCAGTTTTAGAATGAGCTGAATCGGGCTGTAAAAGCGCTCTCTTTCTTTCTGTTGGCTGCAGTGGCAGGTTAGGTCACTTGCTCAGGTGTCAGAGGAATACCTCTCCTATATCTGCTTCCAGAAAGACAGGCAATTAAACTCCCTGTAATTTCAATACAGGGGTTTCAGCAGCCAATTTCAATGAGTGACTACATGCTTTTGACAGGTCTTTTCCTATTCTGGGGCCACACTAGTGAATTTCTAATATATTAGAGAATTATAATAGAAGAATTAATTTTTATACATCAGTTCTAGAAAGAGCTTCCAGATTCAAACCCAGAAAAATTGATGTGCTAGTAATGCAGCTAAATAAAAAAATAAAAAACTTCTCTCTATGCTCATGACCAATAAAAGCCATCTATTTCTAATCTTTGATTTTGATGTACACAAAATAGAAAAATGGAAGTTAATAAAATGTTATTGTGGATCCCACTCATTCAAAAAGCAGGAGCTGGATACAGAAAATTACTATTTTGAAGTCACAAGATTTTTTTTATGGTAGAGTGTGTTTCATTCACTTTCTGATTTTTGAATCTTTGAGGATTACATTTCAAAATTATTTCTTAAGAATGAGGATAAGAAACTCTTCATAAATATAGGAAGACATTTTCATGGGTGGATACTCAGAGACATGAATTTTTAAGAAGTAATACTGATGAAAGTGTGATTCCAGTGAACTGAATAGAAGTTTTCCATTTAATGTAACAGGGCAAAGAGTTTCCCTGGAATGTTGCAAGAACTCATAACACCAGTAAAACAAAGGACAAAGGACTTTTTTTCTTTTTACTTTATTGTTTTGAGATCACACATATTAAGAATACAGAATCATCTAGACCCTTATTCTTCAAATACTTAAGGGAAGTTTCAGAATTTATTCATCAGCTAGCTTAGCAATAGCATTTGTGTAAAAAGTTTAAAGATATACATTTACCTGTTTGTAAAATGTCATAATTTGGTTTGGCTTCATTAATGTTCCAACACATTTCCAAGCATACACTGCAAATTGCTCTTTTACATTATATAGACATCATATTTTATAATATTACTGCATCACTGTGGTACACAGTCTTTCAGTATTTGTGGGAATGGTTTGATAAGGATGTAACTATTGTTGAAAGAGTTAAATATATCTTTACTAGCTTATAGTTTATTAATTCTTCGTAGATGCCTGTGAAAGAAAAAGAAGCCTCTCAGAAAGAAGTTGTTCTTCTGGCCAAGATGAAGCATGCAAATATTGTAACCTTCTATGCTTCTTTGCAAGGTTTACTTTTAACATTTTTGTTTTATTTGTGATTATAGGAGTAGAAGGCAGCAGGACCTACCTTGTTAATACTGTCCAACCTTAAGCCTGTCCCCAGCCCCTTACTTACCAGTGGGGACAGATCCCAACTCCTAAAAATGAATATGAAGTATCGAATTCAGTCATGGCTTGCCCTCTTCATGGGTGAGGGTGGGACGTAAGGTATTGTAGTATGAATGCTAGATCCTGGGGTGTCTGCATTGCTTAAGTTGAACTTTAGTCTTGATCTTCAATAGAAGTCCAGAGTTTAATGAGACTTTTTTAGGCGTTTCAATAGAAGAAGAGAGCTTTTGAGTATAGCAACAAATAGGTCGTGTTGGCCTTTTGTCTCGAGCCATATTTTGAGGTATTACTCAAGGATATAGCATTCCTCAGGACCAAAAGAGATAGAAGGAAGTCTGTTCTCCATAGAAGCTAATTCCCTATATTTATTTTTCCTGC